>NC_041410.2:47129257-47429257 GCF_900747795.2 Erpetoichthys calabaricus | reverse complement strand
CCAAGTGTCAGAAGATTTGAAGCTCAACTGAAAGTGAACACTACAATATGGCAGTGATTCTAAATATACCAATAAATCAACCAATGAATGGCTGAAAAGAAAGAAATAGAGAGTTCTGGAATGGCCAAGCCAAATCCTGTATCTGAATCTCATTAGATGCTGTAGAGCAGGGATTGGCAATGTCAGTCCCGGAGAGGCGCAGTGGCTGGTTCTATTCAATAAGGGTGCGCACAAAAAGGCGACCTTCAAAGCACGTAAATAAAGGCGGCCTTCAAAAGGGCGACCTCAATTGAGTGCCGAATAAAGGTGCCCGTAAATATAGGCGAGCTTCAAAAGGGCGACCTCAATTGAGCGCCGAATAAATGCGCGCGCAAATAAAGGAGCGCTTCAAAAGGATGACCTCAATTGAGCACCGAATAAATGCGAGCATAAATAAAGGAGCGCTTCAAAAAGGTGACCTCAATTGAGCACGGCAAATAAAGGCGTTCGTAGATAATTTAGTTGAAATGGCTCTGGAATATGTGAAGAGCAACAAAGGTGCAGATCTACTTGTAGTCGAAGGCTATACATTCAGAAAGGAGAAAACTATCAACGGGAAACACATCTGGAAATGCACTGAATATAGGATTGCACATAATCTACAGCTTCAAGTGTAACTTGCTTTCACCTTTTTATACATTCAGTCATTGCCTTAATCTAATTTTCTGTAATTTTGAAAACAACGAAATATGTTCAGTCATTGCCTTAATCTAATTTTCTGTAATTTTGAAAACAACGAAATATAGAGAGCTTTAGAAGTAGTTCATTAGAAGTTCATGCATTAATTAATTGGATGTTTTAATATTCTTGCTTTCACCTTTTTATACGTTCAATCATTGCCTTTATCTAATAAATTTTCTGTAATAATTTTGTTGCATTTGCCTTTATTCGCTGCGCCCAATTGACGTCACCCTTTTGAAGCACTCCTTTATTTATGGCCACAGTTATTCGGCGCTCATTTGAGGTCGCCCTTTTGAAGCTCGCCTTTATTTACGTGCGCCTTCATTCGGCGCTCAATTGAGATCGCCCTTTTGAAGATCGCTTTTATTTATGTGCGCTTTTATTCGCCGCGCCCAATTGAGGTCGCCCTTTTGAAGGTCGCCTTTTTGTGTGCGCCCTTATTGACGGATACCGCAGTGGCTACATGTTTTTGTTCCAAACCAGTTGCCCTCTAGGAACGACTTTGTCAACTCATCCAGTGGAATTGAAAGGGTCTGTGTATGCATGACATCACATCACACAGCTAAAAGAATTCTATATTGAGGAATGGAGAAAACATTAAACAGTTATAGGAAATACCTATTTGTGGTTGTTTCTGCCAGAGGTGGCAATACAAGCTATTAGAGCCAAAGGTGTGTGTACTTTTTCCACAGATGGAAATAGCATACGAGATGGGGGTTGGGGGGCCCAAAAAAATGAGACTTTTGCAAATGCAATAATTTTATTTAAAATATTTCAAAAAATGTACTAGTCTCCTTCAAAGTACTCCCCATTGGAAGACACACACTTGTCCTATCCTTTTCCACTGATCAAAACATTTTTGGAAGTCTTCAACTGGGATGCTATTTAGTGCTGGTCAAAAACTGGGGAATTCACAATGCTGTGTGTGGTGAAAGGAGCCATTCACCCAACTGCCACAATTCCGGCCTTGTCCTGTGCACTCTCTCTCTCAGCCATCTTAAGACCACCAGATAGTATACTCTTGGTTGACCGTCTGATCCTTTGGAATGAATTCCTTGTGCATAATGCCTCTAATGTCAAAGAAACAAATCAGCATAGTTTTCACATTTAATCTCACCTGTCTGGCTTTTTTGGGCCTTGGTGAATCAGTATTCTTCCACTGGCTCGATGCTTGTTTCGTTTCAGGGTCATACCTGTAACATCAACTCTCATAATGACCCTGGACAAGAAGTCTGGGTCACTTTCAAGCTCAAGTCTTTGCACACATTGAGTTGAATGTTTGGTCATATGTTCGCAGACAGGGGACAGATTTGGCCAAAACACGCCTCATGCCCAGGTCTTCAGTCAAAATGTGCTGAACTGAGGTCCATGTTACTCCTATAGCTTCTGACAACTCGTCAATTGTGTAACGACGGTCTTCATTTATTTTTTGGCGGATTTTTGCAATGTTTTCGTCGTTCCAGCTGCTTGAAGGGCGTCCAGAACGGGGTTGATCTCGATGCTTAAACTTCCATTTTTGAAGCGCGAAAACCATTCAAAAACTCTCGCCCGACTCAGTTTCTTCTTTGAAAGCCATCTGAAGCATCCATTGGTGTTTTGCCAAGTAGAAAACAAAATTTCAAACAAGTTCTTTGTTCTGTGAAATTCGACATCACAATTTCGACAGGGTCGCGAGAACAGCTTCTAAAAACAAAGACTGCGTGACATGTGAGATCGTTTCACAGAGGTGTCCACCTGGCTACTGACTGGTGAGGGATGAGAGAGCAAGCACTGACCTTGATCCAACCCCCTCCACTCACTGTCCAGCCACACGGAGGCCACTCTTGTTTCTTTTGGTTCCCCCCTCGTATTTGTTCATATTTTGGTGAATAAATTATTGCAAAGTCAAATTCCCTCCCCCATAATTACATCGTCTTTATCTAAAAGTACTTATTTAAGTTTATTTATTTATTCATTTATAAAGCACTTCAAAAACAACATCAAGGCTGACCAAAGTGCTGTACAATAAAAAAAAAAAAACACATATCAGACAAACAATAACCAAAGGGAAAAGAAGCATAAACACATAAGAGCTGAAGAGATTCATAATAAAAAAGTACACAGTCAACATATCATACTGGGTTAAAGGGCAGGGAGTAAAAGTGCGTTTTTAAATAAAATTTAAAGGCAGCAAGTGAAGGAGCCTGCCTAACGTGCAATGGCAAATCGTTCCAGAGTTTTGGAGCTGCAACTGAAAAAGCCTGATCACCTCGGATTTTGCATCGTGCCTTAGGAAAACGTGAAAACATCTGGTCTGCTGACTTGAGAGAGCGAGACGGTACATAAGGGTGCAGCAATTCCGACAAATAAAATGGGTCACAGCCATTAAAGGATTTAAAAACAAATACAAGGATCTTAAAATGGATTCGGAAACGAACCGGAAGACAGTGAAGGGAAGCCAAAATCAGGGTAACATGCTCATGTTTTCTTGTGCCAGTTAAAAAAAACGAGCAGCGGCATTTTGCACCAGCTGTAGGCGAGCAATGGAGGCCTGGCTAATCCAAAAAGAAGTGCATTTCAGTAGTCTAGACGAGAGGTTATAAAAGCATGGATCACTGTTTCAAGGTTGCGTTTATACAATACAGGCTTGATTTTTGAAGGCCGCCTCAACTGGAAAAAGCAAGATTTTACCACTGCGTTCACTTGGCTATCAACTTTTAAACCTTGATATGTCCACATATGCTAAAAAAGAAAAAAAATGAATAGGGTGTACCATCTTTTTTACTTGAGTGTACAGAGTAATGCGCTGTATCCATGTAGTCTTCTACTCACAAACAGATCTTTGTCCTTTCTCTTTCTCTTCCCTCTAGTTTGAAAAGCATAATTTTTAAAAACTATTTTCTAGTGTAGTCCAAGCCTCTGTGTTCCGAGTCTAGCTTTGTCATGATGGTCATACAGTTAGGTCCATAAATATTTGAACAGAGACAACTTTTTTCTAATTTTGGTTCTGTACATTACCACAATGAATTTTAAATGAAACAACTCGGATGCAGTTGATGTGCAGACTTTCAGCTTTAATTCAGTGGGGTGAGCAAAACAATTGCATAAAAATGTGAGGCAACTAAAGCATTTTTTTTACCACAATCCCTTCATTTCAGGGGCTCAAAAGTAATTGGACAAATTAAATAACTGGAAATAAAATGTTCATTTCTGTGCCTATATAAAATGTCTTGTGACAGTTTTTGTTGTTGGCCATGACAAGTGTCAGTTATATAAACCCCCTAATTGTTTTGTAATTGTATAACATTTTCTGCCAGTAGATGGGAGCAAGGAGCTAATGTTGACTTGCTTGCATTTTGTGCATGAGTTGATGTTATTCATTGGTCACCTGACAACATGCCAGTTGTGTAAGAGCTGAAATACCAATAAAAGGCAAACTAGAAAATAAATAGAATGTAAACTTTAAGAGTGGCCAACATGGTTGATGAGTGACATTTATACTGTATTCCATTGCCAAAAATGGTTTTAGTTGGTTGTTTTTGAAATTGGATGAACACCTTGTGGAAAGTGCATCATCCATGGACTTGGATAAGTACCCATGAGAATCTGAATCCAGAATCCAGATGATTTACCCCAAAGTAATGCAACAGTAGTCTCAGTAATTTTGTTCTGAATTTTAAAATTAACTGAAAATTTCCTTCTTTATGCATTAGACCTTTCAGAGTTACCACTGTGATAAAGTAGAACATTGCTTGGTTACATTTTAGTATTTTTCTGTTTATCCTTTATTAATAGATTTGATGATAGCGATTATAGTTATTTGTTTAGCTTATTTCAGGCCACTGTCTCAAATGTGCAGTCCTTATTATGAGAGAAGAACCCTTTTGAATGAAAATTTTGAAGGGACATTAAATTAATGATACGGCTGCCTTTCTTCTGATTTTGTCGGGTCTTTCACTCATTTTTGTTTCAGTCATATAGCCCTAAAGGGCAAATGCATGTTTTGTGAAGCCAAAATACGTTTTTATGTCTCTTTCTCTCAAAAACCTTAAGGCCAGCAGAAAAAGCACTGGTGTCATCATAAAACTAAGATAGAAATCTCTCATCTTCTATGCACAGACAGTGTTTTGTCATATTAATGTTTACACTATGATACCTCCATTATAAAGTGGCAAAATTTTTAATAAAATAATTTCTCCTCATATACTTCCGCACATTCAGTGCAAATCTAAAACCATTTTAAAATTTCACAGGTTGCTTCCTGTAAAGACATAGGCTCCGGTCTTTATATTTATAGACGATGTTACTTTTCTCTTTTTTGCACTTTTCTACATTAACTTGAATTTTCCGGGTTGTGCACATTGTCCATGCCTTTTTAAATTCTTACCATAAACTGTTTTTGTCTTTGATGTTTTTTCAGTCTTTGTTATCTGTGTTCTTCTACATCCACACTTATCAAACATCATATTTTTATCATCAGTCATTTTGGGTCCCTGCACTGCAGTGAGTGCCTGTATTACATTCTGTCTCTTGGAGCCGTAAACTCATAGTACATCCCAGTGCACAAACCTTTACAAGGAATGGTGTTGGGTTTACTTAGTTCTGTTTTGAAATTACCCCAAAATATATGAATATAACTTGGGGCTGCAGTAAATATTAGATTCATTAATCGCAGATTCCTTTGTAAACCCCTTTCTGGTAGCCTCTTTTACCTTTTTATGGCAGCTGCTCCCCTTCATTTCTTTCTCAGCCTCAAAACACATACTTTGGATTTTATTTCCTTTGGCTTTTCATGCATGTATTCAACAACCTTTAACACACTTCAGTTAAGACATTCCATTTGTCTTGAATTTTGTTCTTCTACTGTGGAGTAATACTGTGAGTGTGTACATAGGTCTTCTTCATGTTTATTACATTTTTTGTGGATGTTTTTCTTTTCAGTTGAAATTGCAACTCTAACCAGAGAAAATGGAAAAACAAAAATCAAAGTTCTAAAGTTAAAGGAAGTGGAGGAACTGATAAAGCAACACGAGGAAGAGGAAGCAAAAGCAGAGCGGGAAAAGAAAGAAAAAGAACAAAAGGAAAAGGAGAAATAAGTTAGCTTTTTGGTTTGTTTACCTTTACAGCCTCAATCTTTAAAAATATTGCAAAGGTTTGTGTCCACATTACAGTACATTTTTATGAACTTTCAAAAAATTGTATGTATAATTTGTAAAACATAATGCCAATGTTAATAAAATAAAAATAATTTGTGTTAACATGTTATAGATTTTGCTTTATTCACTTAGGGGAAATGTATACGTTTTAATTGTGTCTATCAGTGTTCTGAATTTAAATTATTTTCCATATACTATTTACTAGGTTTTATTTATCTGCTGTAAATGAGTTACTTGGATTGTGAGAAATGTAAGTATTTTTATTTAAAAAAAAAATGTATTTAGATAATATCTGTTAAAGATCATGGATAAAGAATATCAGCAGATGGATGACATTCTGATTAAAAGCTGAAGAATAAATACAAAGTAAGTCAACTACCACAATTAAGAAAAATATTAAATGCAGCTCATTTCAGTCCTGTGAAGTGTAATACAGATGTAATTTACTGTATTTATGACAGTAGCAGCAGCACAATAATCTGTTAATAAGTCAGGGATAAACTCAGTTATTAACCTAATGCATAAAATATTATAAAAAACTAGCAAAATACCCGCGCTTCGCAGCGGAGAAGTAGTGTGTTAAAGAGGTTATGAAAAAGTAAAGGAAACATTTTAAAAATAACGTAACATGATTGTCAATGTAATTGTGTTGTCATTGTTATGAGTGTTGCTGTCATATATATATACATATACACACACATATACACACATATAGAGATATATTATATATACATATACACATATATTTTTTTTATATATATATATATATATATATATATATATATATACACATACATACATACATACATACATATACACACATAGATGCACTTACAATAACATAGAAATCAATATAAACAACATTAACATCATTATCATATGAGAATATGAAGTAATATATAAGAAGCACATTTCATATAAATATAAATTATTAAACAGTAAAATCTTCTTCTATAATTTGCTACAGTGGCTTTTTGTTGGTCTGTCCAGGATTTTAAATCACCTGTAGCTTGCAAACCGTTTCACCTATTGACTTGAAATGTGGTAGACATATAATACGTCACGTCCGCTATCCGCTTTATGGGTGATGATTGTATTACTCTTTTTATGTTTATTTTATTTTAGAATCAACTCCTATCTGCGCACACCAGGGCGGCCGTGGGCAGATGCGTATGGTGTATTCACTCCATGTTATCGTGCATTGCGCTGTCACTGGTATTTTGATAAAAGAATTTGAACAATATATAAGAAGCGTATAAATTATTAAACAGTAAAACATTAACATTTAAGAAGTAAAGTTACATTGAGTACTACTGCAGTGCCTTCGGGTATACCTAATGTTTTCTTTGCCCATTACATGCTTAAATGTATACATTTTTTGGTGTACCTACCCGAGAACACGCGACATATAACCGACCGTGGGAGAAGCATGGATTTTAAACACGCGTTGAGTTCATCTGTTGGTCTCCCTCGTGGAATAACTGGTAATGTTTGACTAAAATCTACAGCGAGTAAAACGACATTACCTCCTTTTTTTTTTTTACGATCTCTGAGATCTTGCTTTTTTCGGATCAAGGCTTCATAAGCTCTTTTATGTTCCATGGTATACTTAATAAGTACTAATTATCCCAAACCATCATCTTTGAATGTTGCAAGACTTTCGCCTTGTATGTAGATCGGGGTAATTACATTCATTGCATTCCTAGTCTGAATCACAATCTGATTGTATGGGTGGTTACCTGGCAGTGTAGGGTTGCCACCCGTCCTTTAAAATACGTAATCGTGCCGCGTTTGAGAATGAAATTGCGCGTCCCGTTTTGAATCAATACTGGACGGGATTTATCCCGTATTTTTTTTATCTTTTTTTTTTTTAAAGCAGCGTCTCATGCAAATCATCCCACACGCATTTTATCAAGATGCCTCCTTTCCTACTTTTGATTGGGTAATACTTGATGTCATCGTTAGTTTGATTGGTGTTTTTAAGTGTCCAGTGAGGAGGGCGTGTCTTTTAAGTACAGTCTGCAAAGTGTTGGCACTGAGATGTGGCGTCAGCGCCATAGTTGAAGCCCCTAACGTTGCGGTCAGCAAGTCGGCTAACATCCGCCATGTGCCGTCTTTCAGTTGCGAGAAGCAGATCATAGAATGGTTGAAACTGTTGCCCCTAACATTGCGCCACGGCGTGTGGTTCGTTTATACCTCGTGTCTTCTCATTAAACTTTTATCTCGCGAATATGTTATTGCAATCTGCAGCGGGAGCGTTTCTATAAACTTAATTTAAACTTACGTTTTACACCGTGCTTTCTTTCCCTTATGAACATGCTTGTATGCTTAACTCGCTCCGTTCTCAATTGTTTAATTAATTTTTTGCTCTTAGCTGTTTGCGGCTCTTCCTCCATTTCCCCCTACTTCGTTCTTTTATCTCGCGAATATGTTATTGCAATCCTTAACGGGAGCGTTTCAATAAACTGATTGAAAATAGTTTTGCATTTACCTTTTTAGTAAAAGGCGAGCTTTTAAGCCTGAGAAATCAGCCCGTAAATGCACACGTTTAATTGCACATGTGTTAATATGTATGGTTACACAGTATTAAAAGACAGTGAACAACGTCAGTTACCTTTGTTCCCGCGTTTGATAAAAGGTGAGCTTTTAAGCCTGAGAAATCACCCCGTAAATGCACACGTTTAATTGCACATGTGTTAATATGTATGCTTACACAGTATTAAAAGACAGTCAAAAATTAACGTCATTTACCTTCGTTCCCGCGTGTGACTCGTGCTGTAAATCTCTTCCTTGTTTTTAGTTCACGTGATTACGTAGGAGGCGTGATGACGCGATACGTGACTCCGCCTCCTCCATTACAGTGTATGGACAAAAAATATGTTCCAGTTATGACCATTACGCTTTGAATTTCGAAATGAAACCTGCCTAACTTTTGTAAGTAAGCTGTAAGGAATGAGCCTGCCAAATTTCAGCCTTCCACCTACACGGGAAGTTGGAGAATTAGTGATGAGTGAGTCAGTGAGTCAGTCAGTCAGTCAGTGAGGGCTTTGCCTTTTATTATTATAGATAAATATAAAATATTATTATAATATTATAGTCAACTGCTACATTCATTGTAGAAGTCTGTTAATATGCCATTATTTTAAATCCTATCCAAAAAAGATACCTGCATAAAAATAAGTCGATTTTTCTCATTCTTTAAAAAAAAAGATACATTTAAAAATATAGTTCTTAAAGCTGTGTGTGTTGATGCTGACAGTTATGTTTGTGAGCATTGATGACTGTGACATATTGGCCACTTCTTCATCCTGAATTACTTTAAATTCTAAATTATAAACCTCATCTGGAACCTGAGAATGAGGGTAGCTATTTTCCTTTTCTCAGTATTAGTTCCTTTCTTGTTATTTGTAACTTTCTGCTTCTTATTTGGCTGTGTTCACACTGCAGCTAAAAATGGTTCAATTCCAGTTTTACACTCCTATTTTTTTTGTCTGTTTTCTTCAAAAACATTGGCCCATATGGGTGTGCTTGGCCTGCAGTGCACTGGCGTCCTGTCCATGTGGTGTTTCTGCTTTGTGCCTCCGGGTATCTGGGATGGGTCCCCAGCTGCTCCATGAACCTGCCCTGGATAAGCAGGTTTTGAAGGTGGATGGATGTTCAAAATTATTTTGCAAAAGACCCAAATGTGATAGGAGTATGTACAGATATCTATGCTGAAAGAGCCCTGTATGCACAAAATTTGTATATTAAAAAAAAAAAAAAATACAGATATGACCTGCTAAGTAACCAGCTGGCTGCCGCACAGCTTTGCATTGTTTTCAGTGCAGGATGTGTACAAATTTACCAGCTCACGATAGTAAGGAGGAGAAATGAAAACGCAACAATCATACCTGATTGTTGTGAGCATACTTAAGCACTGCACTATCAGTATGCAGAAACTTGGACACGAGTCACTGCTGATGAGAGCGATACGTCAATATGTCAGCACTTTGGCACATATTGCAGTTGCTCTGTATTTGCTGACAACAGTCATTCGACATTCCTGTTAACTCCCAACACCTCACTTTCTTTCCAGTGGCATGCTGAATCACTACAGTAATTCATTGTGATTTTCAATTCTGAAATTATGGTCACATAAACAGTGAAATGAAACTGGCTGGTGAGTACAAATTTCCAACCAATTCTGATTCAAGTGTTCAAATTCCGGTCACATTCAAGTTATATGTTACTACCCCATATAAGAGTGGTGTAAATCAGATTGGAAAAGTTCCTTTGGTTTTTTTTTTTTTTTTTGTGCTGTTCACATTTCTCTAAAAAGATTGGATCAGTGTCACCTACAATGCATCCGGAAAGTATTCACAGCGCATCACTTTTTCCACATTTTGTTATGTTACAGCCTTATTCTAAAATGGATTAAATTAATTTTTTCCTCAGAATTCTACACACAACACCCCATAATGACAACGTGAAAAAAGTTTACTTGAGGTTTTTGCAAATTTATTAAAAATTAAAAAATTGAGAAAGCACATGTACATAAGTATTCACAGCCTTTGCCATGAAGCTCAAAATCGAGCTCAGGTGCATCCTGTTTTCCCTGATCATCCTTGAGATGTTTCTGCAGCTTAATTGGAGTCCACCTGTGGTAAATTCAGTCGATTGGACATGATTTGGAAAGGCACACACCTGTCTATATAAGGTCCCACCGTTGACAGTTCATGTCAGAGCACAAACACAAAGCATGAAGTCAAAGGAATTGTCTGTAGACCTCCGAGACTGGATTGTCTCGAGGCACAAATCTGGGGAAGGTTACAGAAAAATTTTTGCTGCTTTGAAGGTCCCAATGAGCACAGTGGCCTCCATCATCCGTAAGTGGAAGAAGTTCGAAACCACCAGGACTCTTCCTAGAGCTGGCCGGCCATCTAAACTGAGCGATTGTGGGAGAAGGGCCTTAGTCAGGGAGGTGACCAAGGACCCGATGGTCACTCTGTCAGCGCTCCAGAGGTCCTCTGTGGAGAGAGGAGAACCTTCCAGAAGGACAACCATCTCTGCAGCAATCAACCAATCAGGCCTGTATGGTAGAGTGGCCAGACGGAAGCCACTCCTTAGTAAAAGGCACCTGAAGGACTCTCAGACCATGAGAAAGAAAATTCTCTGGTCTGATGAGACAAAGATTGAACTCTTTGGTGTGAATGCCAGGCGTCACGTTTGGAGGAAACCAGGCACTGCTCATCACCAGGCCAATACCATCCCTACAGTGAAGCGTGGTGGCAGCATCATGCTGTGGGGATGTTTTTCAGTGGCAGGGACTGGGAGACTAGTCAGGATAAAGGGAAAGATGACTGCAGCAATGTACAGAGACATCCTGGATGAAAACCTGCTCCAGAGCGCTCTTGACCTCAGACTGGGGTGACGGTTCATCTTTCAGCAGGACAACGACCCTAAGCACACAGCCAAGATATCAAAGGAGTGGCTTCAGGACAACTCTGTGAATGTCCTTGAGTGGCCCAGCCAGAGCCCAGACTTGAATCCGATTGAACATCTCTGGAGAGATCTTAAAATGGCTGTGCACCGACGCTTCCCATCCAACCTGATGGAGCTTGAGAGGTGCTGCAAAGAGGAATTGGCGAAAGTGGCCAAGGATAGGTGTGCCAAGCTTATGGCATCATATTCAAAAAGACTTGAGGCTGTAATTGCTGCCAAAGGTGCATCGACAAAGTATTGAGCAAAGGCTGTGAATACTTATGTACATGTGATTTCTCATTTTTTTTTATTTTTAACAAATTTGCAAAAACCTCAAGTAAACTTTTTTCATGTTGTCATTATGGGGTGTTGTGTGTAGAATTCTGAGGAAAAAAAATGAATTTAATCCATTTTGGAATAAGGCTGTAACATAACAAAATGTGGAAAAAGTGATGCGCTGTATGAGTGGATTAATCAGAATTGAGCTGCAGATGCTAAAATGGTCCTTCAGAGCGATCCCATAGGGGAATTGTTTTTGTTTCCCAAAAGAGCTGCACATGAAGTTTCCAGAAAGAACATTTATATAGCTTTGAAACCGGTTTCATAAATACTGATCAATAGATAGATTTGTAAAATACTAGTGGTTTTGTGATTTTTAAAAGGACTCTTGCTGCATTTAATAACCAGGGATAAATTCACATTTTTATTTTTTGATATGTTAGGTATTATGCTAGTTTGTCTACAATAGATTAAAGATTGTCCACATACTATGAACCTTTTTTCAAAGCACAAAGACCCCATCCCAAAATGGATTGGTTCTTTGTCAAGCTGTAGGTTTGTGAGGAACCTCACAGCCATTAAAAAACCTTTTTAAGAGTGCCTTCTCTTTCAAAATGTGTGGGTTTTTTGTGCATTTCTTTTATTGACAAGAGCAAATACTGATGGAATTCTCTTAAAAATGAACACTCTAATATAGGCACATTATCCAACTTTGATTAACCATTTATAGCAAGATGGAATCAGCCAGCTCTTTTATATTGAATGTTTTGGAAGTGCTTTGTTTTTTGACTGGTGGATTGCTGAAGTTTCTTCTGTGTTTCTCGACAGGTTTTTTTTTTCCCTTCCAGCTTCTTGTACTGCTTTTATCAGCCTAAATATTTAAACAGGCTTGTGTAAGCCATTCTGTACTTTTTGATGTTGTGTAAGAATCTCTCACTAGCAATCTCCAATTTTATTAGGAGTTTGAAAGCTACAGAGTTTCAGTATGGCAGCACCACTAAGAGTACCCAGTGCAGCGCTCTAATTGTGACGTTTCCTGTTGAGTATGTCACCCATATCTAGCCAAATTAGGCTTTCCTTTTGATGAAAACTGACAATGTGATCAGAGAACCCGCCGTGTTATAGCAGTGAGAAGGCATTTAGCAGACGTCTGATGTAACTGTGTCATTACCAAATGGCTGCTGTGTTGGTAAGTGCAGCTGTCATGCTGGATGTGGTCTGTTGTGGTCCCGAGTCCATGAGGGAATTTAACCTGGAGTCAGCAGGTCAGTTGCCTTCCAGACTTAGGAAACAATACTCCTTATTGACCGCATGTTTTTATAATAGTGACATCAAGATGGACCTTAGTGTAAACTGCCTCTTCACACCAAAGAAAAAAACTGAATGGTGATAACCAAAAAGTAGCTGTTGAGAAGGAGAACAATTAGACTAAGAATTAGCTATGATGTGTCTATTAGTCACATACAGTTTTATGAAGTAAGGCATTCATAAAAACAAATTTTGGTTTCGTGACGCATCGATAAAGAGGTTATTTATCTCTGTGTAATGTGGAATACTAAAAATAACCAGTTTGCTGGCTGAACTTGGAGATATGTCTCTAAATATTGCGTACTTCAGTATGAGGCTTGTGGATCCTTAATTAGTCTATATAAATAAAGTTGTGATCTATTTATTCAGCAATCACACAAAAATTATCAAACAAAATTTTCCAGATGTGTTGCTGTTGGTTCAGCTTAAAACACAATGTGGCGTATCGGGGAGATTGCTTGTAATAGGGAGGACAACCGAAAAGCCAGTGTTGGTGCTGGAACTAATTCCCATCAGATAGCTAGAGTTTGCTGGGGCTGATGAGAGGTTGCCTTTATTAGACGTACTTTTGCGCAGTGTATCCTGTTTAAAACCGCAGTGACCGTGTTTTCTTCTCTGCTGATTTTGATAACAATTTCATTAGCTCGCTAGGTTATAGCTTTTGTCTAATAGGATGAGATTTTGTTCCATTGTGTATTGTGTTTTAGCCCTACTGTAATTCTAAAAGACAGATTTTCCTGAAAAATATAGCGACAGAAAAAGGTGTGTAGTATTGCCAAACCCATAAGCAGCCATGTTTCGTTCTTTAAAACTCCAAAATACCCTTTTAGTGAGTTTTAAAGTTGTGAAATCAAGGGTAAAATAAAGTTTAGCATCAGTTTCACAAAACTGAATTCGGCTGTTTCACTCAACACTCCCTGTTATTTTGTAATGTTGTATTTATTGTACATAACCAATGGAGCGAGATACCGGACCACCAAAGAACATGGCGGTCTGCTATGTGTAGGTCAAACATGCAGATAGGAATTCCAATGCACTTTCTACACGAAAATAACTTTGAAATGACTCTGCATTTTTTTGTATCAAATCAATCCTGGGAAAATGGAAATGCTGTTTTACACCTGCATATCGCTACTAAGTGCAAACAAAGATAAACCACAATGAAGCAGAATGCACAATTTTTGGCCTTGTTGCTGTTTATAATACAATAGAAAGTGAACAACTAAGAATGGCATTAGTAACTATTACTGTTTCTTGATAGTAGAAATTAATTTTTGTTCCGTTCTTGCTGGGGCACACCATTTTAGGCATTGATGCCAAAACAGTATTGTGATTTGTAGCAATTTTAAAGTAACATAGATGAATCCATAACATTATCAAATTCCACCATTGGTGCTTTCTGCAGAAATAATACGGAGACCTACAGTGATGTCTATGAACCCCAATCCCACCCCGTCACCCTAACTCATAGATGCTTTCCACAGTTCATAGGTTTAGTTATTCAACCAGAAATGCCATTTGTTAATGTGGAATTAAACATTCATTCGTTATATGACAATAAGCCAGGAAATTCAAAGAAGTAATGTTCACGGTTTCAACCATGCTAGAAGCTAATCGAAATTATGGAATCCACTCACACACAAGAAGAACAAATTTTCAGCTCATATATACTGGGTGAGTCAAAATTAAGTTAACACTAATGGATTATTTTTATCTTGACCACACCTTTCCTGGTTGATGGATAGGTCGTGGTGGACCATTGCCATGGCCTCCACACCCCCATAATTTGACACCCTGTGATTTTTGGTTATGGTGTATGGTGAAGGAGTGCGTGTATAGCAGGAAAGTTCGTGGTATCCATGACCTGAAGGACAGAATACAGACTGTGGTATCATCTATTCCCCCACGAAATGTGTGTTTGGGCTTTAAATGGTACTGTTGCCCGTTGGTTTTTGTGTGTTGAACATGATGGCTAACAGGTTGAGACATTCCTGTAAAATATCTTGCACGTACGAAGTATGTTTTGTGAATAAATTGTTCCTGCCATTCAATCTTTAACATAATTTTGACTCACCCTATATATATTGTAAAAGAGGGGTGTCAGGGACCCCTGGAAATGCACAAGTTTGCAGGGTTTAGCTAACAGAAAGCCAAGTGCAGGAGTCAGGGTCAGATGACTGGCAATATGAGACTGTTGAATTCCAGTATTTTATATTTATTTAATATAAAAAAAAAAACTTAAACAATAAACAAACAAACATGCTGTAGATAAACTAATATGGCAGAAAGAAAAATCTGTCGTGAACAGGCAACCACTTCCGGTTGAGGGTGTGACCTTATTAAACTTTCTTACATATATATATATATAAATATTTGTCATAGAAATACTCCTGTAGAAACTGCTGAAAGGGAGATAAGAATGTTCAAGGTGGTGGTTTAAGAAATTGGCTGATGTCATGTACCCAGTAAGACTTGACAGTTGTCACATCCAAACATAGGGTCACGGGGGTCTGCTGGAGCTAACCCCAGCCAACACAGGGCGCCAACCCACCGCAGGACACACACACACACACTCACACACCAAGCACACACCAGGGACAATTTAGGATTGCCAATCCACCTAACCTGCATGTCTTTGGACTGTGGGAGGAAACCCATGCAGACATGGGGAGAACATGCAAATTCCACGCAGGGAGGACCTGGGTCGCGAACCTGGGTCTCCTTACTGCGAGGCAGCAGCACTACTACTGCGCCACCATGCCGCCCTCAGTTGTCACATACACAGTTGAATTGCATAAAAAGGATAAGAGCTGAACTTAGGAGATACTGAGAAGAATAAGAATGTAATAGAATGAGATTTTTATTTAGGTGTGTTGTTTGGTTGTGTAAACTAGCAAACAAATCAGAGAAAATATTCAGATGGTGTGTAAGCAGTAATCCAGCACTGTTATGTAAATTCAGTTGTCTACAAATATGGGTCTTGCTCTGTGGCATTTCTGCTCGGGGAATATTTCCTTTAACAGACTGCTGTGATGTCACTTCATCAAGAGCTTCCTCCTGCCTGGTTATTCAGGGTGATTATTTATATATATTTATTTATTTATATGTATATATATATGTTTATTTATATATATCTATTATAGTAAAAAAATCTTGGGTCAAGACGTGATCTTCTCGAAAAGACACTTTCACGTCCTGTGGAGACTAGAGTTTACAACCTTTGGAAGCAAGACCTGTGAGATGGTGACTTTTGCACGTCATGCCCTACTTACAAATTAAAACAAGATCACGGACATCTAACCTCTCAGTTGTTGGAATGCTTTTGGCAGACACAATTCATGTGCTCTCAGCTCTTAAAAATTGTATACGTTGTAGATGGCATGTCAACGACTAAGTGAAGAAGAAAGCAGCGTGTTGAAAAGAGACACAAAAGTGTTGGAGAGAAAATAAGGCAAAAAAGAATGCACAATTGAACAATAATAATCTATGTGCAAATTCAGAAAATAAGGAAAGTAATAATCAGCCCGGACCAAGTGGAATTGAAAACCTTATAGGTCGAATTGAGGTCAGAGATAAAAGACTTCTTAAAGATGTTCAAAAACGTTGGCGCGATACACATGCAGAGCAGGTTAGAGATTATGAAAGCAGTGGAATTCGAAAGGCTCAAAAAAAAATGTTGCGATACATATGCAGAGCAAGTTTAAGAATATGAAAGTAGTAAAATTAAAAAGTATAATAAAAAAGAAAGTAAAGATCGCATTAGCACAAACAAGTAGAAATGATTCCTCGGTGAAATAACAGAACAGCAAAACGAGATCGAATATATGGAGATAGGTAATATGTCAAAAGTATGTAGATATTGTAAGGCTTTAAAGTTTAAGTTAGAGACTTGTAGATCATCAAATTCGTGTTGTCATCACAGAAAAGTAGTGTTACCTCCCAATGAAGAGGCGTATCCGTGAGAATTAAAAGATTTGTTGTTTGGTGAAAGTGAAATCCACAAACACTACAGGCAAAATATCCAAGTCTACAATAAACTTTTCGTGATCGCATCATTCAATGCTCAAAACATAGATTTACACAGTAATGGACCATACGCTATGAGAATCTATGGTCCCGCAACAATTAAAGCTACGACAAGTTTAATTTCGAAGAAACCACAATTCGGTCAGGTGTATATTTATGATCACAAAGAAGCGATGCAACATAGAATCGAAAGAGTATGTAACAATTCCCATGAAAATAACAATCTCTTTAAATTGTGTATCTGGATAACCAAACCTGGGGCTGGGCGAGCGAAGCGAGCAGGGGGTGGAGCCCCCTAGTATATAATACTATTTATTCTGTTTTACTATTTTTTACTATGGTTAATTACTAGCTGTAATGTAAAATTTAGTTCTATTATGCATATGTAACAATTCCCATGAAAATGACAGTCTGTTTAAATTGTACATTTGTCTCCCCATACGCGAGCGACAGAACCACAAAGTGGCTAGCGGACAGTGCCGGCCCGGGGGTTGACGAGTGAAGCGAGCAGGGGGCCAAGCCCCCCATTGTGTGTGTGTGTATATATATACAGTGTATATATATATATATATATATATACTAGCAAAATACCCGCGCTTCGCAGCGGAGAAGTACTGTGTTAAAGAGGCTATGAAAAAGTAAAGGAAACATTTTAAAAATAACGTAACATGATTGTCAATGTAATTGTGTTGTCATTGTTATGAGTGTTGCTGTCATATATATATACATATACACATATACACACACATATACACACATATACAGATATATTATATATACATATACACATATATTTTTTATATATATATTTTATATATATATATATATATATATATATATATATACACACATACATACATATACACACATAGATGCACTTACAATAACATAGAAATCAATATAAACAACATTAACATCATTATCATATGAGAATATGAAGTAATATATAAGAAGCACATTTCATATAAATATAAATACCGGTAATTAAACAGTAAAATCTTCTTCTATAATTTGCTACCGTGGCTTTTCGTTGGTCTGTCCAGGATTTTAAATCACCTGTAGCTTGCAAACTGTTTCACCTATTGACTTGAAATCTGGTACACATATAATACGTCACGTCTGCTATCCGCTTTATGGGTGATGATTGTATTACTGTTTTTATGTTTATTTTATTTTAGAATCAACTCCTATCTGCGCACACCAGGGCGGCCGTGGGCAGATGCGTATGGTGTATTCACTCCATGTTATCGTGCATTGCGCTGTCACTGGTATTTTGATAAAAGAATTTGAACAATATATAAGAAGTGTATAAATTATTAAACAGTAAAACATTAACATTTAAGAAGTAAAGTTACATTGAGTACTACTGCAGTGCCTTCGGGTATACCTCATTTTTTCTTTGCCCATTACATGCTTAAATGTATACATTTTTTGGTGTACCTACCCGAGAACACGCGACATATAACCGACCGTGGGAGAAGCATGGATTTTAAAGAAGCGTTGAGTTCATCTGCTGGTCTCCCTCGTGGAATAACTGGTAATGTTTCACTAAAATCTACAGCGAGTAAAACGACATTACCTCCTTTTTTTTTTGTACGATCTCTGAGATGTTGCTTTTTTCGGTTCAAGGCTTCATAAGCTCTTTTATGTTCCATGGTGTACTTAATAAGTACTAATTATCCCAAACCATCATCTTTGAATGTTGCAAGACTTTCGCCTTGTATGTAGATCGGGGTAATTCCATTCATTGCATTCCTAGTCTGAATCACAATCTGATTGTATGGGTGGTTACCTGGCACTGTAGGGTTGCCACCCGTCCTTTAAAATACGGAATCGTGCCGCGTTTGACAATGAAATTGCGCGTCCCGTTTTGAATCAATAGTGGACGGGATTTATCCCGTATTTTTTTAATCATTTTTTTTTTAAAGCAGCGTCTCATGCAAATCATCCCACACGCATTTTATGAAGATGCCTCCTTTCCTACTTTTGATTGGGTAATACTTGATGTCATCGTTAGTTTGATTGGTGTTTTTAACTGTCCAGTGAGGAGGGCGTGTCTTTTAAGTACAGTCTGCAAAGTGTTGGCACTGAGATGTGGCGTCAGCGCCATACTTGAAGCCCCTAACGTTGCGGTCAGCAAGTCGGCTAACATCCGCCATGTGCCGTCTTTCAGTTGCGAGAAGCAGATCATAGAATGGTTGAAACTGTTGCCCCTAACGTTGCGCCACGGCGTGTGGTTCGTTTATACGTCGTGTCTTCTCATTAAACTTTTATATCGCGAATAGAGATAGATAGATAGATAGATAGATAGATAGATAGATAGATAGATAGATAGATACTTTATTAATCCCAATGGGAAATTCACAACATATAAAAGAAAAAAAATACACCGAAGGCTTGAAACGCCACTTTCTCGCAAGCCACTTCATTTTTAGCTTAGTGCCGGCTCTGCTGCCACGATACCGCCTTCTTACCTCGTCAGGTAAATATGGAACCACACCGGCACTGGCATTTGTTCTCAGCGCTCGAAGTTGAGTACTTGAATATGCGAGTCTCGGCGTGTAAAAATCCATGCCCACGTTGTAAAAGTAAGTGTGTCCAGGGAACGAATCCACATAAAATAAAGTAATAGGAGTGATCAATAAATAAAAATAGAAAAATAAAAGTAGAAAAGTACACATACATATACAGTCATACACGGAGCTGCTGAAAAGGCTGCCACTCACGGCGGCGCCGATGTTTTAATATGTTATTGCAATCCGCAGCAGGAGCGTTTCTATAAACTTAATTTAAACTTACGTTTTACACCGTGCTTTGTTTCCCTTATGAACATGCTTGTATGCTTAACTCGCTCCGTTCTCAATTGTTTAATTAATTTTTTGCTCTTCGCTGTTTGCGGCTGTTCCTCCATTTCCTCCTACTTCGTTCTTTTATCTCGCGAATATGTTATTGCAATCCTTAACGGGAGCGTTTCAATAAACTGATTGAAAATAGTTTTGCATTTACCTTTTTAGTAAAAGGCGAGCTTTTAAGCCTGAGAAATCACCCCGTAAATGCACACGTTTAATTGGACATGTGTTAATATGTATGGTTACACAGTATTAAAAGACAGTGAACAACGTCAGTTACCTTTGTTCCCGCGTTTGATAAAAGGTGAGCTTTTAAGCCTGACAAATCACCCCGTAAATGCACACGTTTAATTGCACATGTGTTAATATGTATGCTTACACAGTATTAAAAGACAGTCAAAAATTAACGTCATTTACCTTCGTTCCCGCGTGTGACTCGTGCTGTAAATCTCTTCCTTGTTTTTAGTTCACGTGATTACGTAGGAGGCGTGATGATGCGATACGTGACTCCGCCTCCTCCATTACAGTGTATGGACAAAAAATATGTTCCAGTTATGACCATTACGCTTTGAATTTCGAAATGAAACCTGCCTAACTTTTGTAAGTAAGCTGTAAGGAATGAGCCTGCCAAATTTCAGCCTTCCACCTACACGGGAAGTTGGAGAATTAGTGATGAGTCAGTCAGTGAGTGAGTGAGTGAGTCAGTCAGTCAGTGAGGACTTTGCCTTTTATTATTATAGATATATATAAAATGTTTCTTCCACAGGAGCACCCTCTACTGGTCACATTGGGGAAGACCTCCATAGACAGTGACTTGGAGCAGGATTTTAATAAAGGATATGTTTTAGAACATTTAAGATAATGAACTGATGACAAATCATACTGTTTCAATTGTATTTCAGCTTTGAACGGGCTTCAAATACTAAAATGCTTTGACCTGCTTTCAGAAGTCTCTAAATATGCATCCTTTTGCAGGTGTCTTACAACTAAGAGAGTCTGACAAGACAGACTGTGACAAGTGTAGAGACCAAGACCCCACAGGGCATCCCACTCAAATTGATAAAGAAATCCCCGAGTCCCAGAGGCCGCTTCAGGCAGCACTCTCCTGCCATTCTGCTTCAGTGCAGCTGTCTGATCGCGTCCATGTTAGAAGGCACTAAAGCACTTATCTCTGTGAGTAACGTCCTTAGACTTCAGTGCAACATCCATTTTCAAGGCTGAAGAACCTTTTACATATTTCAGTATTATCAGTGAGGGATTTTAAGCAGTCTGAAAGGTCTTTCTCTTATGTGAACTTGCCGTATGCTATAAAGAGTTAATGGACAAAAACAATGGAAGGACAGATTGCAGAGAAGCTTCCATGTTGAAATGATTGACTGCCTTCTTTCAGTGTGAGTCTATTTTAACAAGCATACAAAACAGGATGGTGATGGTTTAAGAGTTAAAGCATATAAACATAACAATCAACATTTGCAGTCACCTTTGAAGTAATCTCAGGGCCTACTGTGACCAGTGAGGGGTGCATAAGTAACCAAGAGGCTGACTCTTCAATGAGGGCTTCTGTCCTGCAGGTTTGTGTTAATAGGGCGATAAACAGTGAGTCGGTATCCATTATGTTAAGTAAATCCCCTTTAAACTTTTTGTAGTGCCTTCTTGTACTAGTTTTCAGGGTAAGGTTCCTATTGGCCACAATGATGATGATAATGATGCTGATACATTTTTTATATAGTACATTTCCCATGCTCAATGTGGTTCATGAAAATTCAAAATGAAAAGGCAAAAACGTAGAAAAATGGTCAAATACAACACTGGATATAAAAGACAATGCTGTGAAAAAGTATTTGTCCCCTTCCTAATATCCTGTCTTTACATATTTTACACAAGGAATGGCTTCTGATACAATATCAGAGAAAGTGAACCTGAGGGAACACACAATGTAGTTTATAGATCATTAATTTCTTTATTTAAACTACCACCCATGTGAAAAAGTAATTTCACCTGTGACTTCAAATACTTGGTTGTAGCAGCAATAGCTGAGCGCCTCCTAGAGTCTGATATCAGTCCTTCACATTGCTGTTAAGAAATTTTAACCCATTCTTCTCTGCAGAACTGCTCTAATTTAGACACATTGAAATGTTTAAGATCCTTTAACAGCATGTCTATTGGGTTCAAGTTGGGACTTTGACTAGGCCACTCTAAAACGTTTGTTTCTTTGGTGCCATTCAGTTGTAGAGTGGCATGGTGGTGCAGTGGTCGTACTGTTGCCTCGCACTAAGGAGACCAAGGTTCGTGTTCCAGGTTCTCCCTGCATGGAGGTTGCATATTCTCCTCGTGTCTGCGTGGGTTTCTTCCGGGTGTTTTGGTTTCCTCCCATTGTTCAAAGATATGCTGGTTAGGTGAACTGGCAATGCTAAATTGGCCCAGATGTGTGTGTGTGTGCTCACCCTGTGTGGGCTGGTGCCCTATCCAGGGTTTGTTCCTGCCTTGCACCCTATGTTAGCTGGCACAGGCTCCAGCACCCCCATAAACTCAGTCTGAATTAAACGGGTTACAAAATGACATTAAAAACATAAGTTCAGTATTTTTCAAGTCAAAGTTATTTTTTCACAAACATGATATAAGTGCATTTGCCATGCAAAACTGTGTTCCAAAAAGAACAATTTTCGTTCTTCTTCTTGTTTCGGCTGCTCCCATTTAGCTGTCGCCACAGCAGATCATCCGTTTCCATCTATCCAAGTCTTTTACATCATTTTCTGCCACACCGACTGCCTTCATGTCCTCCCTCACCACATCCATAAACCTCCTCTTTGGCCTGTGGAAAATAAAATCCTAGAAACCTATCGAATATGCCTATTTGTCAAGCCCAGAAAGTTGTCGAACATTGATTGGCATATTGTTGTTACACACATGTAAAGCAGCTTATTCATCTGTAGACATAGAGAAACCGAAAAGCTCCAGTTTTGTCTCACCTGTCCAAAGGACATTCACTCGGAAGCTGTGTGGCTTTTAGTAAATTCCAGTCGGGCTTTTTTTATGTTTTTCCCTCGACAGTGGAGTCCTCCCTCCATTGAGCCCACTGTCACTCAAAAAAGTCAGACACTGATGGACCTCAACCTTGGAGTTCAGCTTGTAGGAAGTTGTCCTTGGTTTTGTGTCTACCATCCTCACTATCCTTCTGCCCATTCTGGGGTTGATTTTCTTTCTGTCACCGCATCCTGGGAGGCTGTCTACAGTCCCATGGGCCTTAAACTTCTTGTTGTCACAGGAACGTCAAGCAGCTTGGAGATGGTCTTCTAGCCTTTACCTTTAACATGCCTGTTATTTTCTTTCTGATCTCCTCAGACAACTCTCTCCTTTGCTTTCTCTGTTCATGTTCACTGTAGGACACATGGTGATACCAAAGAGCAGAGTGACGAGTTTTCTCCATTTAAACAGGCTTAATAATTGATTGCAAGATTGGAGAAATGTGTGATATGAATGAAAGAAAATGGCGAGCTTGAAAAATCCACACACACACACACATTTACACACTAGGGCCAATTTAGCATCACAGGTCAACCTAACCTGTATGTTAGCATCACAGATCAACCTAACCTGTATGTCTTTGGACTGTGGACCGTAGACTGTTTCGCACATGAACACGGTGTGGGTCCTGCTCCAATGCTTCCTGTTTTCAGTTTTGGGAACCTCTTGAACCCAACACTGTCGGTAATGTAACGGATGAGCTGTGCAATGAGGACAAATCACACATGGAACAAGGGAAAGGTGTAAAAGTGTCCCGTGCTTTTATTAACAATCCAAAACAAAAGTGTCCAAATAAATAGCACGGTGCTCAAAGTTAATAAGTAAATAATCCATAAAAAACAGGTGACTGTGGAGGTTAAAATCCCCAATAAATAATTCCATAAAAAAAGAGTTAAAATACTGGCTGGAAGTGGTCCTTGTTAAAAACCCAGTGCCTTCTCCTTTTGACTGGCGGCTCCCCTGCTTCTCCCATTCGGGCCTTGCAACAGGGGAGTTGCCCTATCAGCAGGTGCAGCTGACTCTCCTATTGGTCTGGTAGCCTTCTGTCCCCTGTCTACATACAGCCCACTCGCTAGACTGAGACTCAGGTTCCCCCAACTGCCAGGACGCTCACACTGGGGCTCAGCCTCCCAAGCCTCCTGGACTACCACAACCTTCTGCAGCCTTACACAGCAAGTCATCAATGATACTGATCACTCCTGCTCCTCTAAAAAGCTCAGCAGGAGTGACCCAATCCATCCGCCTCGAGTGTCGGTCAAACACTCTCCCAGGGCTCTCCTCCCAGCTGTCTTCTATCCGGCAAGCCTGCTCTCGTGCTCGCTCCCGCTCTGGCTTTTTCAGCCTCCTGCCTTCTTCTCTCCTTAACCTTTGTCTTCTGTTCTTTTTCATTTCTTTTTCCCCGCGATCTCTTGTGCTGGCCCATACTTAAATGGCTCTGTAGCTGTAGCATCTCATTCATGCGCCACATGAGGCCAATGAAGCAATTGAGAACGATTGGATCCTCACGTGCTGGTGCGTATCACCCCAAGTACCTCGTCACCTCCCCGCGGCGATCGCGCCCACAGAGACTGACATGGCCAATGGATTATTAAAAATAATCCGCAGACCCGTTTTATCACACACGGGGAAAGCATGCAAACTCTGTACATGGAGGACTAGGGATGTGAACCCTGGTGTGTACCACTGTGCCACCCTTTTAAAAATCTCTCCTTCATGTAAGTACTGTATTTAGATCGTTAATTCAGTACTTTGCAGAAACTCCTTTAGCTGCTATTCCACCTCCAAGCTTTCTTGGGTAAGTCTCTACAAGCTTTGCACATCTGGATTTGGGCAGTCGATTCCATTTCTACTGTAAGATGCTCTCATGCTCCATTAGGTTGGATGGGAAGCATTTGTAAACTATTGTCTTCAGTTCTCTCCACAGATGTTCAATGGGGTTTAGGTCTGGAGTTTGGCTGGGCTGCTCAGTTGGCTTGCCCCAAAGCCACTCCAGTGTTTTCTTGGCTATATGCTTCAGGTTATTGTTCTGCTGAAAGGTGAGCCCAGTCTGAGGTTGAATGCACTCTAGAGCAGGTTTTCCTGAAGGATCTCTCTGTATTTTATTCATTCATCCTTCCAATAATTCTGACCAGTCTCCTTGTACCCGAGAAACAGTCCTATAGCATGATGCTGCTACCCCCATGCTTCACCATAGTGGTAGTATTAGGCAGGTGATAAAATGTGTCTGGTCTTCACCAGACACAATGCTTGGAGTTTTACCCAAAGAGTTCAGTTCTTGTTTCTTCAGTCCATGCTCTTAAAATCCTTTACATTTTGTTTGGTAAATGCCAAGTGGGTATTAACAGCTCTACCATAAACTCCTGATTGATGCAATACAACTGAGGTGGTTGTCCTTCTGACAGGTTCTCCCATCTCACTCGCTGGCAGGGCCGTCTTAACAGAATCATATGCCCCCGGGCAAAGTAGTGTGGTGGGCCTCCTGTTTATATAGCAAAGCAGAAACATACATAGGCATCAGAAACATTGTGGGCCCTTATGCTCCTGGGGCCCCCGGCCAGTGTCCATTGTACCCATACATTAAGACAGTCCTGGCTCGGCAAAGCTGTGTTAGAGTGACCATTGAGTTCTTGGCTGCCTCCCTGACCAAGGCCCTTGCTGCCTGGTGTGACCACCAGGGGGCGTTGCAGTACCCCCACACCTCAGACACAACCTCACCGAAACAAGACCCGGTTTAAATAAAAGGTTTATTCTTCCAAATACCTTGCACAAAGGCCTCAAAAAGGGCATAAACCAAACACAATACCATTCTTCTTCTCTCTTTCTCTCCTTTTACTTCTCCAGGAAAGCTTTGTCCTCTTCCACCCAATTCTGACTCCCTGGAGGAGGTCAAGTGGTGTCTTTTATGTTGGACCCAGGAGTACTTCTGGTGCTAGGGTATAGCTTGATGGAAGTACTTCTGGCTAAATCGGAAGTCCCCTAAAAGTAGGGATTGTTAATCCCTTCAACTCCCCTTGGTGGCCCCTATGGAACCCAACAGGGCTGCCTCATGGGACTACTAGTTCCAGCATGCCCTGTGGGAGTCCGCATGGGGATCCATACCCAAAGAGGATTCCACCTAGCGTATTGGAGGAGAAAATATAGTGCTCAAAAAAATTAAAGGAACATTTTTTAATCAGAGTATAGCATCAAGTCAATGAAACTTCTGGGCTATTGATCTGGTCAGTTCAGTAGCAGAGGGGGGTGTTAATCAGTTTCAGCTGCTTTGGTGTTAATGAAATTAACAATTGGTGCACTAGAGGGGCAACAATGAGATGACCCCCAAAACAGGAATGGTTCAACAGCTGGAGGCCACTGACATTTTTCCCTCCTTATCTTTTCGGACTGTTTTTGCACTAGTTTTGCATTTGGCTATGGTCAATGTCACTACTGGTAGCATGAGGCGATACCTGGACCCTACAGAGCTGGCACAGGTAGTCCAGCTTCTCCAGGATGGCACATCAATATGTACCATTGCCAGGAGATTTGCTGTGTCTCCCAACACAGTCTCAAGGGCATGGAGGAGACTCCAGGAGACAGGCAGTTACTCTAGGAGACCTGGACAGGGCCGTAGAAGGTCCATAACCCATCAGCAGGACTAGTATCTGCTCCTCTGAGCAAGAAGGAACAGGATGAGCACTGCCAGAGCCCTACAAAATGTCCTCCAGCAGGCAGGCCACTGGTGTGAATGTCTCTGACCAAACAATCAGAAACAGACATCCTCTAGAGTGCCCTGTGCTCACTGCCTGGCACCGTGGAGCTCGTTTGGCATTTACCATAGAATACCAGAATTGGCAGGTCCACCACTGGCACCCTGTACTTTTCACAGATGAGAGCAGGTTCACCCTGAGCACATGTGACAGGCGTGAAAGGGTCTGGAGAAGTCGTGGAGAACGTTATGCTGCCTGTAACATCGTTCAGCATGACCGGTTTAGTGGTGGGTCAGTGATGGTCTGGGGAGGCATATCCATGAAGGGACACACAAACCTCTACAGGCTAGACAATGGCACCTTGACTGCCATTAGGTATTGGGATGAAATCCTTGGACCCATTGTCAGAACCTATGCTGGTGCAGTGGGTCCTGGGTTCCTCCTGGTGCATGACAGTGCCCGGCCTCATGAGGAGAGGAGAGAGTATGCAGGCAGTTCCATTGACTGGCCCCCATGCTTGCCTGACCTAAATCCAATAGAACACCTCTGGGACATTATGTTTCGGTCCATTGGGCGCTGCCAGGTCGCATCTCAGACTCTCCAGGAGCTCAGTGATACCCTGGTCCAGATCTAGGAGAAGATCCCCCAGGATACCATCTGTCGTCTCATTAGGAGCAAGCTCCCCCATGCATACAAGCACATGGGGACCATCCAAACTACTGAGTATGATTTTGAGTTGCTGCAATGAAATTTTGGCACAATGGACTAGCTTTCCGCATCATTTTTTCACTTTGATTTTTAGGGTGTCTGATTTCAGCACTCTGTAGGTTGATCATTTTAATTTCCATCAAACAATGTAGCATCCTTTTGTTCCAAGCTCATTACCATATCAGTCCATATCAGTAGAGATATCCAGCAGGATTATTTTTCCCATTGAGATCTGATGTGTTTTTAAAGTGTTCCTTTAATTTTTTTGAGCAGTTTATTTAGCAGTGCTCATCTCCCCATTGTACTGGTCTCCCAGTCGGGTAAGGATCCTCATTCCATCCTGGCCAGGATGCAAGTCCATGTGTGCCATCCATTACACTGGTTACATTGGTTACTCCTGTAGGAGGAGTCCTGGTGGTTCTGGACTTCTTCCATTTCACAATTATTGAGGCCACTGTGTTACTGGGAACATTCAAAGCTTTAGAGATAGTTTTATCCCCTCGCCCTGATCTATGCCTCACCAGAATCTGATCATGAAGGCCTACAGAGAGTTGCTTGGACTTTGAGGCCTGGTATTTGTTTTGACATGCAGTGTGAATTGCGGGACCTTCTATACACAGCCTTTCCAAATGATGTATAATCGACTTGATTTTCCACAGGTGAACTCCAATCGAGTTCTAGACACATCTCAAGGAGAATTAAAGGAAACAGGATGCATCTGACCAGGATTTGGTGTGCCACAGTAAAATGGGCTGTAGACTTAAATGATTGAAAGATTTCATTTTTTAATAAATTTCCAAACCTTCCTGAAAACATGTTTTCACTTTGTCATTGTGGGTTATTGAGTGTAGATTGATGAGCAAAAATGTCACATTTAGCATTTAAAATTAAATCCACAACACAAGAACGTGGGCAGGGAGTCTGAATACTTTCTGAATCTGCTGTAAGTATCATATTAGTAACCTAAGAGGCAACGCCGCCTACCCATAATGCATTGTTCTTTTAAGAGCTTAAGAACCAAGCCCCTGACAGCTCGTAGAAGGCTGCTGTACAGCAGTCAGTCACCTAAGTGCTAAATAAATCATAAATAATATGACTAACATGATATCAATCTGACTAGGATTACAGTTGTTTTATAGACATCTTTTCAGTTGAATAATTTAATCGGTAGCCCAACAGGAATGATGTTGGCTCCAGTTTAGTTAGCTGGAGAATAAAGACCAACAGAAGGAATAAATCAAGCAGTAATAAATCCTACAATAGACCCCAAGTCTATTCCTGGTAAAAACCAAATAAATAATGAATCATTTTTGCTCAGTGTTTATTCAGAAGGAATGAAATTCTAACAGCCAATTACTGCATTAAGCATGAGATGTGAGGGTGTTAGCGACTCTAAGGCTTTATATGTGTCTGTGCCTTTTTAGTTTAAATAGTATATGGTCAAACTATGCATTTCTTGACAAGACCTTCTTTATTATGCTTTCAAAGATATGTTGTTTTTACTTCATAATTAAATGATACCATCAGCAAATTGGAAATGTGGAGAGTGATGAAAATGTGCTAAGTTGAGTCAAAAATGTCCTCCATAGCTGGACATTTTTTGTCGCCCATTTCTTCACCATTGAACATCAGAACATTAAAGTGCTAGAACAATTGTGAAGAGGATGGGTTATTCAGCCCAACAGGCTGATCCACCCTACTCATGTCAAAATAACGTCAAATTGAGATTTGAAGGTCCCTAAAGTTCTGCTCTCCACCACAACTACTTGGTCATTTATTCCACATGTCTATGGTTCTTCACGTGAAAAAGAACTTTCCAACATCTGTTCATACCAAGCTTCCAACTGTGTCCCCAGAATTTATTTTAAGGTAACAACTGGGATCCACTGCACTCATTCCCTTCATAATTTTAAACACTTCCATCACATCTCCCCTTAAATTCCATTTGCTTGAACTGGAAGGTTCAAGTCCTTCTAGTTGTTCCTCATAGCTCATACCACTCAATTTTTCTAGTTGCTCTTCTCTTGATTTTCTCCAGCACTACTATGTTTTTTTGTAATATGGAGATCAGAACTGCAGACTGTACTCCAGGTAACTTCTCGCTAATAAATGAAGCTAAATCAAACCGTAAAGGTAATTTGAAGATCATGTGGTAACCACAATGGATAGAAGCTAATGCAATACAGCACGTCAGTGATGGCTTATGGATAATTTGAACAAACACAACGCAGCGCTCTGCTCTTAGTCTAGTTGACACAAAAGTCAAATGAACATGGACTATCCGCTGCAGGAATACACCATTGTTGAACAATACGATTTCTTTTGGCAGACGGAGTGAAATCTGCTGAAATTCACAGAAGGATGTTGGCTCAGTACGGAAGTGAAACAGCACGACTCGACGAAATGTTTATGAATGGGCAAAAAAGTTTAAAGCGTGTCACACATGTGCACATGGGAAACAGCTAGAAGGACCAAAAAGAAGTAATTCCACGCCAGGCCAGGAGGTGGCGGGATGCAGTAAACCTTTCTCTTTTATCTCTGCAGATCAGACATGGGAAACTCTGCCTGGTTCCGACAACGTCACTTCTGTTTACGGTCCGATGACCTCACTTCCGGTTCCGGGCACAAGGACGCCACTTCCAGTTCTGGCCACATGGGCGGCACTGCCGGTTCCAGGTCCAAGAACGTCACTTCCAGTTCCAGGTCTGAGAACGTCACTTCCAGTTCCGGGTCCCAATGACGTCACTTCCGCCGACCTCCCTTAAAAGCAAGACAACCTCTACTTTGTATTCCGTTCTATTTTGGGCACAACTCTGTACACAAGTGTGCAACATATTTGCCTTTTGCAGCCAGGATTTAAGTATATGGGTGGCTGCCCCAAACCTTTTTCGTGTGTCAAGGCTATTCATTTCACAAGCAGAAAGAACAAGCATAGCCAACCAAGCTTCCTCAGGATGGCCTTCAACATCACACAAATCAGCATGGCAAAATCAACATGGCGAATGCCTTCGTCAGAGGAGACTGGTAGATTATGTTTGTCTGCTGCACATTTGGATATCAGCTATGGATCTGTGCATGATGACTTTGATATACCGTAAAGTCTGTGCAAGATGGATACCCCAACAGCTTACTGAGCTGTACAAGCAGCAGCAGCACATGGAGGTTGCCACCCAGTTCCTGACACGTTATGAAGATGGTCCAAGTGTTTTGGAGCAGATTGTCACCAGGTTATGGAAGCAGAACAGACCTGGATTTTGGAGCTGCCAAAAAGCTTCTTCTACCATTAACTGAAGAAGTTAGTGGAACGATACAAGAAATGCATCAACCTGCAGAGAGACTGTGTGGAGATGTGATAGAACTATTATGTTCACCTCCTTACAGTTGCTGGTGTTAAAGGGAAAGTTGCTTTTACTTTTTGATTCTCCATTGTAGTATAAGGGCAGAGTGGTGGCGCTGAGGCTAGGCATCTGCACCAGCAATCGGAAGGTTGCTGGTTCAAATCCCGTAAATTCCAGAAGTGACTCTGTTCCATTTGGCCCTTGAGCAAGACCCTTAACCTGCGCTTGCTTTGTCCTGGGTATGACGCTAATCAGCATCCAACCTGGCAAGCAGGTCCTCCAACGTAGAGGGAAAACCTGGGGGTCAGTAGCAGGATTAGTACTCCAGTCACTGTAAAAAACCTCACACTGTTTAGTGTGGTGCTGAGGTGTCATCCGCTGCACTTGGGCCTCAATCCAGGTGGTTCATTGTGTGGTGGGTGCAGCAATGTGCTATAAGTGCATGCTCCCAACCTCCCTCTCTCTTGTATTATATAGTATAAGTACTTCCCACATCACCCTAAATATCCTAACAACCCAGTAGCCTTCTTAGTCACTTCTATCCTCTTTCTAGATGAGGAAGTGGCATGTCTAGGGTGATGACTGTACATCCTGTTTTAACATTTATACTTCCCATGTGTAATACTTTGCATTTACAAACATTAAACTTCATCATATCTGCAAAAACCTGAATTCTGTCAAGATCTATCCGGCCAATATCAGGTTGTCTGCCATTTAGTATATTCTGTAACCTTAAGCTAATGTCATATTATGTGACTTGTAGTCATTGGATATGTCAGTTGTCACACAGATGCGAGTAGGAGGCAGCTAAAGGGCTTGAGTAATTGTAATACCACATCATACCGGGGGCAACAGGATGTACTGACTGTCTTTCTCAGTTCCTTGCAGACCATTCCCGGGAAATCCCACCAGATTCCGTTGGATGATGTCACTTCCGGTCATGGTGCCTTGGATGACATCACTTCCAATCACGATGACATTACTTCTGGTTCTGGGGCCCCGATGACGTCACTTCCTCTATGGGCCTTTAAAGCCACCATCTTACCTCCAGTCTGACAGTTCTGTTTTGGACTCAGTCTTGTGAATATCTCTGTTCAATTATTTAAACTTTTGCAGCCAAGATATAATATACGAGTGGCTGCCCCAAACCTTTATGATATCTGGAGTGAATTACTTGTCACACAGTCATGCTCATGCCTTTTCCTGACAGCCAATAGCATGCTGCTCGATGGAGTCAGTATTGCACCAAAGGTTAACAGGTATGGTGAGTTCCTCCACAATCTCTGCCCGTTTTCCTTCTTTCCATTCTGTCATGGTACGTAAAACACAAAACATCAAACAGACAATCTCCTCTTCTGTTTGTGAGGTCTTAATTAGAATCAGATGCTCCAGACTGGGTGCCAACGGTTAGAACCTCCTTAGGGAGTGTGCAGGTGGGTCCTGCCTTATTTAAACCACAGATACGGAAGGTCTCTGGTATCCTCTTCGCTATTGACATGTCATCATGCCAAGATTAAAAAAGGCCATCAGAAAGAAGGCTGTGGATGCCTATGAACCTGGCAAAGGATTTAAAAAGATCACCAAATTATTTCAAGTCAAGGCCCTTAACCTGCAGCTGCTCTGTCCCAGGTATGACGTTAATCTGCATCCAAACCTGCAAGCAGGTCCTCCAACTTACAGGGAAAACTTGGGGGTTGGTGGCAGGATTGGCACTTCAGCCACCATAAAAAATCATCAGACTGTTCCAGTGTGGTGCTGAGGTTTTATCCATTGCACCCATTGTTCATTGTGTGATGGGTGCGGCAACGTGCAATCAAAGCATGCTCCCAATCATTCCACTGTAAGGTCAATCATCTGCAAATGATGCAGATTTCAAACGACTGCTAATGTGTTCAAGACTGGCTGGCCCAGGAAATTCACCCCAAGAGCTGACTGTCTGATACTAAAAGATGTCTCCAAGATACCACATTTCATTGTGAAATCTACAGGCAACTTTCACCAAAGTTGATGTCAAAGTGCAGTCATCCACAATCAGAAACAGACTGCGCAAACTTGACCTGCACACGATGTATTCCAGGAAAAAGACTTTGCTGACCAAAATGAATATAGAGCAAGACTACAGTTTGACATTGACCATATGAGGCTTTCTATAACAATGTGCTCTGTCACATGAGTCAAAGTCAGTTGTTTTGCTACAGTAACAGTAGACGTGTTTACCACAAACTGAAGACAGCATTTCTGGAGAAGAACCTCTTACCAATGGTGGTGGAAATGTTCCAGTTTTGGGTTGCTTTGCTGCATCACTGCCTGGGTAGCTTGTGGTCATCAAGTTATCTATGAATTTTGCACCATATGAAAGTAGGCTTGAGGAGAACGTGAGGCCATCCATCCAAAACTTGAAGTTGAACCTGACATGGACCTTTCAACACAATTATGATCTAATACACACTAGCAAATCCACTAAGGAATGGCTCAAAAAGAGGAAATGGAGAGTTTTTGACTGGGCTAGTCAAAGCCCGGATTTGAATCCCACTGAAATGTCGTGGAGGGGTTTGAAATGGGCAGTACATGCAAGAAAACCCACAAACATCTTGCAACTGAAGGAATTTGAGGAGTTGTCCAAAATTGCACCATGTCAATGTCAGAGACTGGTTTGCACTTAGGCAGAATGCCAACAAGAAGTCATTTCTTCTAATGGGGGCATTACCAGCTTCTAAGATCAAGGGCAGACTTTCTTTTTCCCCAGTAGACCATTCCATCTTTTGATATTTTTGTTGAACAATTGATTGAAAGTCACATTTTCCTTGTGGTTTTTATCCAAATACATCTTCTTTATCTGTGGGCACAGTTTGCATGAAGGACTACGGTGTGCTTGTTCAAATATTTTGGAAAAGACAACAATTTCATAGGGTGAACTTACTTTTTCACACTGTTTCTTCATATTATCCCTTCTGTTGTGGTTTTGTGGTGATGCCCCATGCCACACATGCCTCTATTATAAATCAAAAGTGAGTGCAAGATATTTTATAAAAGTTATAGAGAATGCTTAACTTTAGAATACAATTTCATGTGGCAAATGCATATAAATCATGTTTGTGAAGAAACAACTTCGATTTGAAATTTTTTCATTTTTCATGTATTCCTTACAATATAGAGACGTGGGATGAATCTGGTGAGCAGGATGCTTGACATGGTGTCTGAAAAAATGTTTATTTGAAAAAATTCTGACTTCAGTGGACAAGCAGGTGGGTTTAAAACAAATGCATTTTATTCAACCTCAGCTATTGTGGTGGAGCCATTTAATTTTGTGATATGCCAGAGGATGAGTAGGTATTAAAAAAGACCATGTCTGCGTAAGAGATATGTTTTGTTGAAGCCTTTCCTTTACACTTCCCAGAATTTCCAGTTATTGACGCAAATAGATTGCAAGAGGTTCAAAGGCAATGGCAAACAGTATCTGTGATAAATGATTTCCCTGTCTGGCTCTAAGTCTAAAATGAAGAAATATTAATTCATATTATTTACACAAACTGTCGCTTCTGGGCTGTAGTGTTGGATCTAAATGTATGTTTGTCTAATGTGAGGAATTAGTAATGCCATAAAAATCTGAAAAAGAGTTTTGCTGCATGCAAAGGCTCCGGGGACTCTGCTGCCGCCGATGTATATGTTAAGACTGATAGATAATATCTGCCTTTAACAAGTCAAATCTGTGAGGAAGAACTCTGGCTAGAATCGTATCTATCTATCTATCTATCTATCTATCTATCTATCTATCTATCTATCTATCTATCTATCTATCTATCTATCTATCTATCTATCTATCTATCTATCTATCTATCTATCTATCTATCTATCTATCTATCTATCTAATATAGCACCTTTCACTATCTATCTATCTATCTATCTATCTATCTATCTATCTATCTATCTATCTATCTATCTATCTATCTATCTATCTATCTGTCTATCTATCTATCTATCTATCTATCTATCTATCTATCTATCTATCTATCTATCTATCTATCTATCTAATATAGCACCTTTCACTATCTATCTATCTATCTATCTATCTATCTATCTATCTATCTATCTATCTATCTATCTATCTATCTATCTATCTATCTATCTATCTATCTATCTATCTATCTATCAACAGCCCGGACACAAACAGGTAGACAAGATGGTTTCACCACACACACGTTTATTATACATTATGTACAAGGTTCAAGTGCACAAACCCAGTGCAGCAGCACCTATCACCCCTTCAGTCCTGGCCACACAACACAATGCCTTCAGTCTCTGGTCCGCCTCCACTCCTCTCCTCTGAGCTCCATCCTACTTCCACCCGACTCTTGCCATTGACTGGAGGGAGGCGGACCCTTTTATACACCCCAGATGGACTCCATGTGCATCTTGAGGAGCTTCTGTAGCCACACCCCTGTGTGTGGAAGCTCTGGCGGTGTATCTGGAAGTCCTCCGGGTGTCCCCAATCCTCTTCCCCCCAGCACTTCCGGGTGTGGCGGAAGTGCTGAGGTCCAGGGCTCCCAAGGCATTGGGGCGCCCCCTGGCGGTGACCACGGGCCCCTACAGGGTTGAGCTTCCAAGTTCTGTACCCATGGCCCCCAAAGCAACCAGGGCGGACGCCCCCTCGTGTTCTGGAGGAGGCACAAGCCCTTCAGTCCACAAAGCTCGCCAGTCCTATCCACTTAATTCTTCTGAAATAACATCAAGTTGAGTTTTGAAAGTCCCTAAAGTCCGACTGTCTACCTCACTACTTGGTCACTTATTCCAAGTGTCTGTGGTTTTCTGTGTAACAAAAAACTTCCTAATGTTTATGTGAAATTTACCCTTAACAAGTTTCCAGCTGTATCCCCGTGTTCTTGATGAACTCATTTTAAAGTCACAGTCTCCATCCACTGGACTAATTCCCTTCATAATTTCAAACACTTCAATCGTGTCTCCTCTTAATCTTCTTTTGCTTAAACTGAAAAGGCTCAGCTCTTTTAATTTTTCCTCATAATTCATCCCCTGTAGCCCTGCAATCAGCCTAGTCGCTCATCTCTGGACCATTTCTAGAGCTGCTTTGTCCTTTTCATAGCCTGGAGACCCAAACTGCACACAGTACTCCAGATGAGGCCTCACCAGTGTGTTATAAAGCTTGAGCAGAACTTCCTTGGATTTGTACTCCATACATCAGGGCGCTATATAACCCGATATTCTGTTAGCCTTGTAAATGGCTCCTAAGCACTGTCTGGAGTGTCAAGTCTACTACAACTCTTAAATCCTTCTCATAAGATGTACTTCAATTTTCAGACCTCCCATTGTGTATTCAGAAGTGTCATACTTTAAATTTACTGACAATAAATTTCATCTGCTACAAATCTGTCCAAGCCTGTGTGCTGTCCAAGTCCCATTGTAATGATGGATTCCAGATTACCTTTCAATCCTTCTAGCTTTGTATCATCTGCAAGCTTAACCAGCGTGTTACTTCTATATAATATATAATATTAAAAATAGAGGTGGACCTAGCACTGACCTCTGAGTTACACCACGCTTTTAATGTCAACCAATTCTGATTGGGTTCCTCACACCATCACCCTCTGTTCTCTGTGTCTGTGCCAATTTTGTACCCACCGACACACCACACCCTGAACTCCCACTTCTTTCAGTCTGATGGCCAGCACTCACGTGGCACTTCATCAAATGCTTTCAGATGGCATCTTATTAAATGCTTTCTGCACACACTGAGGTTTTGATCAAAAATAATGTGACTGTTGCAACCCCCTATTTGCCAGATCTTGAATTAAAAATTGAGACTGAAGGGAAGACAGTATGCTACTGTGTTAGAAATACAGGAAAAAAATACGGGAGGCTCTAGAGATGGTAACAAAAGAGGAGTACAGGAATGGGAGAAGCGCTGGAACAAGTGGTCTGCATCTCAAGGAGATGATTTTAAAGGTGACTAAAAGTTGTTGTAAGTTTTGTAATAAAGGTGTTTTTTTAACAGTTCTGGGAATGTTTTGTGTGTGTCGTCGTATAAGTGCAGACTGAATATGTAAAATGTGGGGCATGTTGCATTCACATGCTCTTGGACAATTTGGAGCTCCAAGCTGTGATGTTTCACCTTCCCACTTCAGTGTGTTTATGTGGCTTTCTGGTTGAGCTATTTACAGAAACGTGGGACTGATGCTGTCATTTTAAACTTAATGGATCCCCCACAAGCTACTCCATTGTAATTTACAGTAAGGACTTTGAAATGAGACCCTGACATCTGAAAGTGTTTGCATTTACATGCACATCTGCTTACTTTTGAAGGGATGACATAACCACTCCAGTCTCCAAAATACTTTGCATATACATTTGCATCTGTGGACTTTAAAGGGGTTCACATACAACTGACGAAGGACACGAAAAGAAATACTTGAGTGAATGACGTAAACAAATGAAAACTGCGAACATCTACTAATGATAATAACATATTCTCAAATTTCACAATACCCCTACTGACTACCTGCTTCAAGTCAAAAGAATACACATTCCTGTAAAACTGTCTTTTGCAATGACCATCTACAAAAGCCAAGTCACTAGGAAAAGCAGGAATTGATCTAATGAAGGAATGTTTTACTCATCGGTCAGTGGTTCCCAAACTCGGTCCTGGGACCCACTGTGGCTGCAGGTTTTTGTCATCCTTAGTCCTGCCAGGGAGAAGAACAAGTGATGCAGTCTTTGCATTGAGATGTCTGACAGAGAAGCATTGAGAAAAACAGAAAGGTTTGCGTTTGGTGTCGATTTGGAGAAGAGTTATGATTGAGTGCCATGTCAAGAGGTCTGGAGGTGCATGAGAAAGAAAGGAGTTCCAGAGAAGTATGTGAGGATTGTGAGAGAGGGAGGACTCCCCCAAGCAGTGTTGGGGTAGCAGTCAAGATCCCAATTTAAGGAGGTCTGCACCAGAGATCTTCTTGAAGTCCTTACCTCTTTGATCAGGTTATTGATGTGTTCACTTGCAAGATAAAAGACCAGTCCCCCCGGTGTAGGCTTGTTGCTGATGATATTGTGTTGAGTAGCACCAGAAAAGAGTAAATGGAAAGGAAGTTGGAAGAATGGAGAAGGGCTTTGGAAAATAGAGGACTGAAGATAAATAGTAAGAAGAGATAATATAATGATCAGGATTCAGAAGTTAGCCTACAGAAAAAGAGCTATTGAAAAGAATGGATCAATTTAAATATCTAGGATCAGTGGTAGCCTGAGATGGAAAAATAAATGCAGAGATAACCCACAGAGTGCAGTTTGCAACAAGAAGGTATCAGGAGTATTGTGTGATCAAAGAATTAAGACGAAGGTTAAAGGTAAGGTTTTTAAGGCAGCGGTGAGACCAGCCATGATACATGGAGCTGAGCCATGGCCAGTAAAGGAAGTGTAGAAGAACAAATTGGATGTGGTAGAATTGAGAATGTTGAGATGGATGTGTGGAGCTACAAAAAAGGGGCAGAATAAGAAATGAGACAATCAGAGGAACAGCAAAATTGGGAGAGATAGCTAAGAAAGTACAGGAAAGTACATTGAAGTGGTGTGGACATGTGATGATGAGAAACAATGAATATGTGGGCAGTAGAGTGATGGGAATGGAAGTACAGGGGAAGAGAAAGTGAGGAAGGGCAAAGTAGAGGTGGATGGAGAAAGTAAAAGAAGATCTGAAGGAAAAGGACTTGACTAGCAAGGAGGTGCAGGGCCAAGCTGTTTGGAGAAGGCTGATCAAGCACATCGAGCCTTCAAGCACATCGAGGAAGAGTATGAAGAAGAAATAGAAGAAGATGAACAAGCATCCTCATCCTGACCATCCTCACTCCACTGCTCTTTTCTCTTTACATGGTTCCTCTTGGTTATATTTTCAGGAGTTACTCTGTTGGTTGATGTTGATGATATTCAACTGTTTGTAGCTTGAGAACCTGACAGTCTGGGTGTAATGGATAATCTGCATCAATGTTTAGTTGTTGTAAAAGAGTGGATGTGCAATAACTTTGTAGAGGTCAATGATGCAAAACACAGAAGTGATTGTCATCGGTTTTCAGACAGTGAGGGAGAAAGCAAAGTCAAGCCTTGGTAATTTAGCCATCCAGACTAAATCTGAAGTTAGAAATCTTAGAGTTTATTTAGACTGTGATTGAAGTTTTAAAAACCATATGCAGTAGTTTACAAAAAGCACATTTGAGAGAAATAGAAAAGCTTTTTGCATGCTTTTATTACTTGTCGTCTTGATTACTGTAACTCCCTTTTTGGTGGCTTACCAAAAAAAGACCATTAATAAATACAGATAATTGAAATAGCAGCAGCCAGGACACTGATGAGAACAAAGAATTTAAAAAAGCAGATCATGTTGCAACACCCCCTACAGTCCACAACAGTGGTCGACACAGTGACATGAGGTTAGGAGCACACATTGATACAGCACATTGCCGCACCCACCACATGTCAAATCAACTCAGGACCCATTCAGATGGAATAGAACAGTGTGAGGTTTTTTTTATGGTGGCTGGAGTGCCAATTCTGCCACCAACCCCCAGGTTTTTCCCTGCAGGTTGGATAGACCTATGATTAAAATCATTTGCAGGTTAAGGGCCTTGCTCAGGAGCCCAGCGAAGCAGAGTCACTTCTGGCGTTTACAGGGTTTGAACTGGCAACCTTCCGATCACCAGTGCAGATCCCTACCTCAGAGCCATCACTCCGCCACACAAACGCACGCACGCACGCACTCTCTCTCTCTCACTCTCTCACTGTGACATGGCGGAAAGAAAATCGGCACTAAGCTGGAAGTCCATACGTTTCCTAGTTTAATGTTAAAATATATAAGCCTTTAGATTTATTGAAATCAAAATGGAAGGAATATGAATGGGGACCCTAAAACTCCCCGAATTGGTCAACAGCACAGGAGTAGGGTGTAGTTATCGACTACGCCATGAGATATCACATGCCTGCCGCCTCATTAATCAGTCTGCCGATTAATGTCATGCCAAGCTGATTGAGTGTGTATTTCTGATATTCTATAATCATGCGCATCACTTTTGCAAATTTCTTCTCCCTGCTGAAAATAGTTTGTCAGGTCACATTAAACATCATTAGAGTAATGATTATGTTTTTTGACATTAATGGAGGGCGGCACGGTGGAGCAGTGGGTAGCGCTGCTGCCTCGCAGTTGGGAGATCTGGGGACCTGGGTTAGCTTCCCGGGTCCTCCCTGCGTGGAGTTTGCATGTTCTTCCCGTGTCTGCGTGGGTTTCCTCCGGGCGCTCCGGTTTCCTCCCACAGTCCAAAGACATGCAAGTTAGGTGGATTGGCGATTCTAACTTGGCCCTAGTGTGTGCTTGGTGTGTGGGTGTGTTTGTGTGTGTCCTGCGGTGGGTTGGCACCCTGCCCGGGATTGTTTCCTGCCTTGTGCCCTGTGTTGGCTGGGATTGGCTCCAGCAGACCCCTGTGACCCTGTGTTCGGATTCAGCGGGTTGGACAATGGATGGATGGATGGACATTAATGGACTTGTTAATAAGGAGTTTATTCTCTGTCAACAGACTGATAATCAGCAACATTATACTGAACTGCTGAGGAATTTATGGGAAAATATCAGGAAAAAGCATCCGGAGAATTGGCGCACTCAGAAACTGAAGTATGCACTATGACAGTGCACTACATACACCACATTGACACTCAAAGAGGTTCTGAGCAGAAACAATATGGCTGTTGCTTCACACTACCTGAATTTGCCAGCTTTCCCTCCCTGGGACTTCTTTTTGTTCCTAAAAATTAACATTGACATTGAAGGGAAAACGATTTGCTACAATGGGAGAAATCCAGGAAAAAAGTCACAGGAGACTCTGGACGTGGTAACAAAAGGTGAGAGTACAGGAGATGTTGACAGGACGGAAGGAAGTGCAGGGATAAGAGTACTGTATCTCTAGGGGAGGAACCTGACAGTGACTAAAATGGTATTGCTGTTTTGTTGTAAATAAAGGGTGAAGTTTTTTTTTTTAAATTCTGGGAATTTTTGGGAATCCCATCATAAATACATACATGGCGGAGTGGTGGCTCTGAAGATAGGGATCTGCGCTGGCAATTGGAAGTTTGCCAGTTTGAATCCCACTACTGCCAGAAGTGATTCCACTTTGTTGGGCCCTTAAGCATGGCCCTTAACCTGCAATTGCTCCATCCCTGTGTTACCCTACATCCAGCCCTGCTCCTCCAACTTGCAGGGAGAACTCGGGGATTGGTGGCAGGATTGGCACTCCAACCACTGTAAAAAACCTCACACTGTTCCATTTAAACTAATGTGGCGCTGATGTTTGACCCACTGCACATTTGCACTCGGGACCAAATTTGAGATTCTGAGGTAGTTCATCGTTTGGTGAGTGCTGCAACATGCTGTATCAGTGCAGGCTCCCACCCTCTGTCTCTCTGTCCATCATACATACAATATCAAGAGCCTGTTGTTGAATCTTAACAATAATGAAGCTCTTATTGATTAATTAATTTGATATTGTTATAATTGATTATTATTTTATAGTCTCTAAGTGCCTAACAATGCTCCCATGTAAATGGACAATAAAATAAATTCCCTGAAACCCCTGCAGTCAACCTCATAAACATCCAAATTAAGATTCAAATGTATTTTTTTAAACAAGACACAGCATTCCCACAGTCTAGCCCCCTCCACCTCCCACTGCTACTGGCCTTCCCAGGACCCTGTATGGTATAAAGCAGTAATGGAAAATAGACAGGATATTCATCACATAGGCATGCACACTCACTTAAACAGAAAGTGTGATGCCTGAAACCGGAATGCTCCACAGGACCTTTAACTGTTTCCCATAATACCTGGTACCGTACTCTTAAGAATGACCAGTGTGAGGGACAGTGGGGACAGACTGGTGTCCATCTTATTACCTGGTTATCTATCTATCTATCTATCTATCTATCTATCTATCTATCTATCTATCTATCTATCTATCTATCTATCTATCTATCTATCTATCTATCTATCTATCTATCTATCTATCTATCTATCTATCTATCTATCTATCTATCTATCTATCTATCTATCATATCATATTCCTCGTCAGAACACTACTTGAACTGAACTTTATTGCCAGACAATCTGATTGCTTGGAATTATTCTTGGTGTTACATCTTTACTTTGTGATGGACGACCAGCTATGGACTCCGGTCGCCACCCCCCAGGCCGCTAGGAGGAGCCCTCCGGACAGCATGATGGTGCCCCGACTTCCAGCAGGGCCTCATGGACTCTGTAGTTTATACACACAGCCCTGCTGGATACCTTGGTGGCCACCGGGAGTCGCTGTAGGGGGGCTAGTGGGCTCTTGCGTGCCCTATAACCCGGGAGTGCGTCACAGTCACGTGACTGGAGGAAGCGACGTGCTCCCGGGATGAAGAAGAGGACTGTTTGCCCTGACCCGGAAGGAAAACAGACTTGTGGGTTTGGCCAGGAACCACTTCCGGGTCAGGGGCTATAAAAGGATTGTGGGAAGCCCAGAACACTGAGCTGAGCTGGGAGGTAGGGTGGCGACGTGTCTGGGCGAGGAGGATTGCTTGGTTAGAGAGAGTTTATTGATTATATGAGTGTGGTGTGTGGAGTGCTTTGTGCACAGAGTTATAATAAAAAGAAGATTTATTATACTTTCACCTGGTCATCAGAGTGGTACCTGAGGGTTCAAGAGGTGGACAAAAGCCTTAACTGCTACAACATATAATAAAACTAAATATAATTAACAGCACAACATATAATATATAATAGCATTACAACATTACATACAAAAGTAGTGAATAATAACATAGTACACAAACACAAGTACGTAACAATGCAGAATTGCTCTCATGTCCAGTAAGATATAGAGCTAGTCTTTATAATTAAACATAATTATAATAAATTAAGAATACCTACATTTTTCATGTGTCAAGAGGATGAAATCAGCTGGATTTTGGGGTAACCATTTCTTATACACTTTTTGCGAATAATGTTGTACCTGGTGTAGGATAATAACTACTTTCTTTTCCACAGGGTTATCAGGGTGAGGGAGATGTGCCAACAGAGGAGCGCATGGTAGAAGTAATGCTTTGTTGATATGTAAGTAGCGTTAACCAAGATGTATCAGCCATCATGTGTCTAGGTTATTCTTGGAGACCATAATGCTTCAGCCTTTGGGTGTAGATGATTTCTGGGGACAGCCGTGTATCATTCACACCAATGCTAGTAATTCCCTATATGGAGTGTTGAGGGGTGATAGGCTGTGCAGGCTCATAATCAATTCTTAAGTAAACAGAGTCTCCCTCAGACCCTTACAAAATAAACCAAAGCCATTCTAATGGCCGGGAAAACTGAAACATGCCTTATAAGACATCTGCGAGTTGTACAAATAAACATTTTAGTCAAGGAGAGGTCTAAGATCAACACATGATTTTTGGAGTTACTAAGTCTGCAGTCTTAATCAAAGACTGGATTCAATACAGAAGAAAAGATTATTTCCTGGTAGTGGTCTCAGAAACCCAGTTGAGAAAATGCAGCATGTATTGGGAGCTTCTTTGTGTGTGTGTGTGTGTGTGTGTATCTCAGATTTTTTAAACTACAAAGAAGCAGCTTGTTTCTTAAGAGTGGTTTGATCTAGTTATACTTTCTTTTGACATGGTAACCAGGGTTCTCATCACTGAACACAGAAAAGATGTCATCTAGCTGAAGATGTACTTGGTGAGCAAGTCTTTAGTATTGCCTCTTCATTAACCTGCAAGTTTTTAAAAATACAAAATGAGGGCAAGCGATGGTGGTCTGATTCTTTCGTGTAAACACAATATCACATAACCAAATAATATTCTCGGTAATTTGGGGCAACAATTCAGTTGTCCGAGTTTTATTTCTAATATCCACGTATTTATTGAAGTTGCCTATACATGTGCCGAGTATTTTATATATTAAACATACGTCTGCTTTTGTATTATTGGGCATGACCACTTTTACCTGTCGTAACGTCTAATTCATTGCCAGTACATTCTATAAACTGCAGTCTGAGGCGGATTCTTTTGAATCTCAGCATTATTGGTCTTTTGAATTTTTAAGCTTTTGTTGCCTTTAAGAGCTTTTAGAGAAGAAACTTTCAACCTTGCAGGAGAAATGAAGCTGAAACATCAATGGTGAGGAAATGATGAAGTGAGATGGAAGACCCTCTGAGACCTGCTAAAAGCCTGTGTTTCATATAGATTTTGGTTCACAGCTCTGTCACCGGCAGCAATGTGACTGTTCTGTCAAATATTGAAAACAAACATGCTTCTTAAAATGATTTTGTTACAGGAATTATAAACAGATAACTTATAGTATGTTAAAAAAAGAGAGAAATTTTTCATATTGAAACAGAAGAGAGTTTGGATTAAAGTGGACCTTCTTATCTTCATTTTGAAGGTTGTGTCATGAAAGATTACTTCTGAAATAAAGGAGAGGAGCACAATGTAGAATGCCATCATCAGTACTGTATTATGGAACTGTTACAATTGATGTAAAGTGGAGTTTTTAACATAGCAATGATGGAGGTGACACCTCCAAAATAAGCCAAGAAGCAGGTCAAAGGCCTGATGACACCCACCCAGTCTAGCTACCTCAAAACTCTGACCGCTAGGCAGGTCCCAAAACTTGAAAGCTGGCAAAATAACACAACAATGTCCTGATATGAAGCATAGTTTTAACAAGGAGGAGCATTACCATAAACCCCTGGCTTGTGAATTAAACAAAAATGAGAAAATTATAAGAAAATGCTGAAAAAAGCAAAATAAGGTGAAAAGGAGTTGCCTAATGCCAGGCATACACTTTTCAATTTTGGCCTGATTTTGAGCCCGATTTGCATTTGCCAGCTGACTTTCTGAGTCGTCCTGAATGGCAGCTTCATCTGATGTCGTTTTATGTGCAGTATGAGGAGGTTGTGATTCCCGATTGCATTTTATGATTGGGCTTTTATAGGATCAGATGTTAAAAGTTTCAGTCAGCAAATTTCCAGAAATTCATTGGGCAGTGACTGCAGTACACTCTATACTGGGCATTGCCATCGCCATGCTCATTTTCATTGTTTTGATTTCAAAAAGCTAACTAACATGCAGCAACACACATACAACTAAATGGCCAATTACAAAAGCATCTTAGGAAACGTTTACTTAGAAATCCTGAAATAAACTCAAAAACGGTAAATTGCATACTTCTAATTCTCTTTTTGAAAGAGAGAGACCAGATTGTCCGCACCTTCCCAACCACCTGCAGGTCCAATTACACCTTCTTCTTTTCTTTGTAGTTTTGAAGCACAGTATAGCAAGAGTGAGCAACGTGTTTTTCTCTGTTGACTTTTTGAGAAGCCTGTAGTCATCATGGGTAAAACTTCTCACCGGGGCCACGTAAACGTAAACTTCTTCTTTCGGCTGCTCCCGTTAGGGGTTGCCACAGTGGATCATCATCTTCCATATCTTTCTGTCCTCTGCATCTTGCTCTGTCACACCCATCACCTGCATGTCCCCTCTCACCACATCCATAAACCTTCGCTTAGGTCTTCCTCTTTTCCTCTTCCCTGGCAGCTCTATCCTTAGTATCCTTCTCCCAATATACCCAGAATCTCTCCTCTGCACATGTCCAATCCAACGCAATCTCTATTGATATATTTAGTCGGGAGGCCATAAAACAATGCATTGTAATAGTCCAGATGGGTAGTGATGAAAGCATGAATCAGTCTTTCAGTAGCCTTCACACCGAGGAAATAATGCAGATGAGCAATGTTGCAAAGATGAAAAGAAGCTGTCTGTACTATTGAGCTAATGTGTGGTTGAGAAGTAAGAAGCTTATCAAAGATGACACCCAAATTATGGACTGATGCTGATGGTTCAACCAGGATCCCATCGAGGTCAATTTTTAGGCCACAAAGGGTAGAGAGGACAGATTTGGTACCAACTAATAAGATTTCTGTTTTATCAGGATTAATGATCTGTCATCCAATGATTGATTTCCCAAATGCATTCAGTCAGTGCGACAGGTGAAGATGTTGCAGTTGCATCAACACTTATATAAAGTTGTGTGTCATTGGCATAGCAGTGGAAGCTTAGATCATACCGACAAATAATCTCACCTAATGGGGGCATATAGATATTAAAGAGAACTGGACCTAGAACTGACCCTTGAGGGATACCTTGTGTGAGTGAAGTAGTGGCAGATTTGTGTTCCCTAAGAAGACGTAATACTGGCGATCACTGAGGTGTGATGTGATCCAAGAAAGAGCAGCACCAGAGATACCAGTACCTGAATGTTGGGCCAGTAAAATGTCATGGTTAACTGTATCAAACGCTGCACTTCAGTCAAGGAGAACTAGAATAGCGTCATAGAATAGGTAGCACGACATAACGAAAGACCGAAAACTCGCCTGATCACATTGTGATCTAAATTTGTGCACTATGTACATTTGCAGCTAAGTGTGATGAAAATCATCAACTCCAAATCTGGGGTCATGGTCATGTCATGGAGAAGAGCTCTCTTCAAATAAGCAGTGAACAGCTGCCCCAAGTAGAGGAGTTCAAGTACTTTCATTTCTTATTAATGAATAACTAGAGAGAGGACACATGAGTTGATGCAGTCGATAGATAATTATGACTTTACTTTTCACACAGAGCATTTATGAAATAGGGAAATGATACACACTGCACAAAAAAAGACGAAGGGAACACTTAATCATCAGAGTCTAACACCAAGTCAGTTAAGCTTTAGGGATATCAGTCTGTAAAGTTAGGAAGCATAAGCGACTGTGAATTGACTTCACCTGCTTTGGTGCAAATGAAAGTGTCAACAGGTGCACCGGAGAGGCAACAGCAAAACACCCCCAAAAAGGGAATAGTTGTGCAGGTGGCTACAGACAATTGCTATTCTCCTCCTGGACTGATTCTTCTCTAGTTTTGCATTTTGCATTTAGTGTCCTTCTCACTAATGGTAGCATGAAGCTGATTTAGGATGTCAAAGCCCTACAAAATGACCTCCAGCTGGGTACTGGTGTGCATGTTTCTGATCAAAATGTCAGAAACAGACTCCATAAGGGTGGCATGAATGCCTGATGTCCTCTAGTGGGAGCTGTGTTCACAGTCTGTCACCATGCAGCTCAATTGGGAATACCACAACTGGCATCTCCACCATTGGCACCCCATTCTCCTCACAGATGAGAGCAGATTCACACTGAGCACATGTGATAGACGTGGAAGAGTCTGGAGACGCCACAGTGAACGTAATGCAGCCTGCAACATCATCCAGCATGACTGGTTTAGTGGTGGGTCAGAGGTGGTGGTAATGATAGGCAATGGTACCCTGACTGCTGTTATTTACCGGGATGAAATCCACAGAGCCATTGTCAGACCATACGCTGCTGCAGTGGGCCCTGGGTCCCTCCAGGTGCAGGACAATGCCCGACCTCATCTGATCAGAGGGTGTAGGCAGTTCCTGGATGACAAAGGCATTGATGCCATTAACTGGCCCTCACATTCCCCAGACCTGAATCCAACTGAGAACCTCTGGGATGTTATGTATCGGTCAGTTTGACTTCATGAGGTAGCACCACAGACTGTCCAGGAACTCGCTGATGCCCTGATCCAGGTCTGGGAGGAGATCCCCCAGGACACCATGCCCAGACGTTGTCAGGGGTGCATACAGGCATGTGGGGGCCATACACACTACTGAGTCACATTATGAGTTGCCGTGATGAAATTCACCAAAGTTCGATCAGCCTGTGATTTCAATTTCTGACTTTTACTTTCGGTCGGTGTGATGTTGAATCCAGCCCTCAGTGGGTTGTTGATTTTGGTTTCCATTGACTGTAGTTACATCATTTTGTTCTCAACCAATTACACAGTATCACTCAGTAAAGATTTTCCAGTTGAATATTTCATTCATCGAGATCTAATGTGTGATTTAAGTGTTCCCTTAATTTTTTTCAGCAGTGTACTTTCTAGTATATGAATGTGAACGTACATCAGGGGGCAAAGCTGTTTGGTAGCTCGGCCTATGCTAAAAGTGCCAGCCGTCTCTCACCTTCTTGGAGGAGTTTGTGTTATGTCAACGTTTTTCAGAAAACACACCACCACCAGCAGATCACTCAGTCAAAAGAAGAAACTACTCCAGTTGCCAGAACACGCGCTCATTATTGATGCTCTCAAGAAGACAGAATAGCTCTTTAACGTGACTGAGCAATTTCTCAAACAACATGTGCAACATGGCTTTCTATATAATTACAACAAAACACAAAAGAGCATTGGACTTTAAATGACACTTCCATTCATTGCAAAAACATTGAAACCACTTACAACTATGACAAATGCAATGCTTGAAGATAACACTCTCACATTGTCAATTGTGGCACGTTTACACTCTCAGCTTAGCTTCGGCATTGGATCCACACGTTTAAACGATTCCCTTTTGTGGGGGGTGGCTTTTGATGAAATTAGTGCTGTTGTTGGGTGAATCAGTCAAAAAAAAGACAAAAGTAAGTAAAATGTAAATAGCAACACATGCACATACTTAACAATTCTCTTTAAATCCATTTTTACTCTACTGTCACAAATTTTAATTACAGCTTTTTATCGACAGGCCTAATATTTTTTCTCAAATTTCAGTTACGCATCATTAGGACTGAAATGTATACTGCTTGAGAGAAAATGGAGTCAGTTTATGGTACAGAGCAGCCAGAACTCATGCAAGGGTCATAATGAGGAAGACAACAAACAAATAAATAAATAAATAAATCTTAAGATGTGTAGCCAGAGTTCAGACCAGAGAACAGAGCGGAAAGTCGTAAGTCAATAAAGAGTAAACATCAAAAATCAAAACCAAGAAACTTGAGATGTAAAATGTAATCAGAGGACAGTGTGATGATCCGGGTCAACTTCACAATCCATGGTGGCTTCCAGAAGCCTCTTGAGCCAGGAACTAACAGTAATGTGCAATGCAATACAATACAATTTATTTTGTATAGCCCAAAAATCACATAAGAAGTGCCACAATGGGCTTTAACAGGCCATGCCTCTTGATAGCCCCCCAGCCTTGACTCTCTAAGACAAGGAAAAACTGCCAAAAAACCTTAGTGAGGAAATAATGGAAGAAACCTTGGGAAAGGCAGTTCAAAGAGAGACCCCTTTCCAGGACAGGCATGCAGTGGGTGTCAAAAGGAAGGGGAGTCAATACAATACAATACACAGAACAGAACACAAGTAATCCTCAATACAATATAATAGTAAAATAAAAATATTACAAGTACAGAGCATAATTTAACAGTAGATGATATCACATAATATGATTTGGATTTGTTCAGAGTCCTGGAGACCTCAGCCATCAAGCTGCCTCCCCCTATTGGCCATTCCACAGTTGAGACAGTGTTGGGCCAGCCAATCTGATGGAAGAACCCCTCAACCTGATGATTCTGGCGATCCTCCATTGGAGACGACTTTACCTTATGGAGGCAAAACCACTTGGCAGGTGGGCAGTGGCACCAAGTGCCACATTTGAGTACCGAGAAGAGAAACAGAATAGGTGAGGGTTAGTAACAAATTATAACTCTCATATTACTCATGTTTTAGTGCTAATGACCAATAACAGAGATGCAGTCTGTACAGTTAATCAGCAGCTAATGTACCTGAGGGTGAGTCAGGTGAATGAGGATGCACACGGTGAGTAAGGGGTTAATGCATGGGTCTAGTACATTTATTACAGAAAAAACTGTGTCCAAAAGTGCAGTGCAAAAATCTTCAATAAATAAATAATCCACAAAATCTGTGAGTTAAAATTGAATGAATCAATGATAAAACTTGAATAAAACCACACAGTAGTCGGGTTCTCTCTTTTCTTCCATCTTCTATCGGAGCCCAGGGCTGTCTTAGCAGCATTACAGGCCCCCGGGCAAAGCAGTGCACTTGGGCCCCTACCTACACAACCACTCAGCAAGTCGCAACATACATAGATTAGCATGGGGCCCCTATGCTCGTGGGGCCCCCGGGCACCTGCCCAGTGTGCCCATGCGTTAAGATGGCTCTGAGTGCAACTACCACTTTCTTGTCTTCCCAGCTCACCCAATGGATTGCTACAGAGGTGGAGACACCAGCAGCTACTGACTCCCGTCTGCTGTCCTCCTGTCTTACCCCCACGCACTCTTAGTATCTTCTGGATCCCTAAGAAGGACTCCACCACCATCATACCCACTCCTCCATTAATTCAGTGGGAAATGAATTACCCCATGGAGTGTCGATGACTTGTTCTTCCACAGAGCTACCGATCGCTCTGCCTTATTCTCCCTCACACTGGCTCAGCTGAGGCACCCGATATTGTGCTCAATAATGGTTCTCTTGCCTGTCTCTCCTTTAACCTCTCCTTTTAAAACCCTGTGGGACGCTGGGGCAGCAATCATGGCTCCTGCATAAATGAGGAAACAGGTCAATCCTGCACATATGTAGGTGGATGAGAGATCACCTGCTACCATATCTGCTTCCAGTGGCATTCCGCCATGCTACCTACACCCCAAACGCTATTTGTTTAAAAGGCACATGCCGTAGACCTGCTGTCTCACAGACAGAAAAGGAAAGTTGTAACCAGGAAACTCAAAAACTAATAATGACACAAAGGTTTTTCATTCATGAATCCAGATCTTGGGCGATTAGTTACGTATGGCTTTTTAAATTTTCACACTAGTGACACCATGACGTGCGACCTCCTGGAACGTCTCAGCAATGGGATCTCATATCCAAATATAATTTTGAATCCTCTGATGTTCTATACTATTTGAAACTGGAAAAAAATCAAATTCTCACTCAGAGGATCTGTTCAAAACTTTTTTAAAATATGGCAGGATCCAATCAATAACATTTTAGAATAAGCTTCTATATTGGGGAAAAGGATACTCTTCCTTCCTTGAGGCTTTTAAAGATTTGCTCTGGTTGTTATATCTCCACTCTATCTCTTGGGGGGTTGGATTAAATTCTGGTTTCTGTTTGATTTGATTGTATGGATTGTTATTTGCTTCTAATTAAAATCAATAAAGAAAAAAAATGGCTTGATCTTGATCAGGATCACAGGGGTCTGCTGGAGCATATCCCAGCTAGCATAACAACAACATTTATTTCTATAGCACATTTTCATACAAGTTTGCTTGTTCTCCCTGTGTCTGCGTGGGTTTCCTCCAGGCGCTCCAGTTTCCTCCCACAGTCCAAAGACATGCAGGTTAGGTGGATTGGTGATTCTAAATTGGCCCTAGTGTATGCTTGGTGTGTGGGTGGGTGTGTTTGTGTGTGTCCTGCGGTGGGTTGGCACCCTGCCCGGGATTGGTTCCTGCCTTGTGCCCTGTGTTGGCTGGGATTGGCTCCAGCAGACCCCCGTGACCTTGTGTTCGGATTCAGCGGGTTGGAAGATGGATGGATGGATTTTCATACAAATGATGTAGCTCAAAGTGCTTTACAAGATGAAGAAAGAAAAAGAAATAAAATATAAAAATTTGGCAATACTAATTAACAAAGAATAAAGTAAGGTCCTAAGTCCAGGGAGGACAGAAAAAACAAACAAAACTCCAAGTTCAAGTTCAAGTTCAAGTTCAAGTAGGCTTTATTGTCACTTCAACCATATACAGTTAGTACACAGTGAAACGAAACAACGTTCCTCCAGGACCAAGGTGCTACATGCAACATAAATTTACAACATAAATTAACAGAAAAACTAAACTAGCTAACTAAGAGGCCTAGTTTTGCTGGCTAGCAGAGACAAGACAGATTGACCTAACATAAATTACCTAACATGAATTACCTAACATGAATTACAACATAAATCAACAAAAACTAACTAACTATCTAAGGAAGACTTTTTTTAACCAGACAGCAGACAACAAAGTGCACGTGCAATTCAAACAAAAGCAACAAGTGACAGTGCGACAAAAACACAAACGTAACATAATAATATGGTGTTGTGGTGATGAGTTGAGGTAGTGGAGAAACAGTAAACATTCGATTAGTCAGTCCAATCTCAATGTTTTGAGGTAGTTGAGTTAAGCTAAGTGATAATGTTTGTGTGTCCAGAAGGCTGGAGAAAAAAAAACAAAATCTGCAGGGGCTCCAAGGCCATGAGACAAAGGCTGCAAGACAGGAACGAACATCTTTTTAACATTACTGATAAAAAAAAAAAAAAAAAGTTTGGTTGCTGTGTGTGGTATTGGGGGTCCACAGCTCAGATTGAAAAGGCCAGTTTTTAAATAGATAAAGAGGGGGCGTGGTAGTGTGGCCAGAGCGGTTCCCAGGTGCTTCGTGATGCGGGCAGTCCTCGCTTAAGGGCACAGGTGAGGAGTCGTCCGCATCCGTAACTGATGCCAGGAGCTGCTAACTGCCACACCTGAGTCACGTCCCTATAATATATAGTAGGAGCGCGAGTGCAGAGGGGGAAAAAAAGATTGAAAGAACGGAGGTTAAGAAAGAAGGCAGCTGGAAGTGAGGAAGCCGGTGTGTGAGTGAGTGGGCGAGCGAGAGCCGGTTTGCTATAAGGACACGCAGCTGAGAGAAGTGAGCCCTAGTGGGGTGTTTGGCTGGCACTCTGGGCACGAAGTAGTGGTTGCTCCTGCTGAGCACTTGTGAGGAGCAGGAGTGACCAGAAGGAGAATAGCTCGCTGCAGAAGGCAGTGGGAGCCGGAGACTTGGGAGGTGGAAGCCCCAGCGTGAGCACCCTGGTTGCTGGGGAACCCAAGTCTTAGTCTGGGGAGAGCAGAACGAAGCCAGGGATTGGGAAGCCACCAGACCAGTAAGCAGAGAAGGTCAGCTGCAGGTAGGGTGACTCCCCTGGTGCAAAGCCTGGATGGGAGAAGCAGGGGAGCCACCAGTAAAAGAAGGCACCGGGTGTTGTTATAAAGGACTGCTTCCAGCCATTGTTTTTTAACCTTGCTTTTAATGCTTTTAATGGTTTTTAACCTCCATTGATTCACACCTGGGGCGGCACGGTGGCGCAGTGGGTAGCGCTGATGCCTCGCAGTTGGGAGACCTGGGGACCCGGGTTCGCTTCCTGGGTCCTCCCTGCGTGGAGTTTGCATGTTCTCCCCGTGTCTGCGTGGGTTTCCTCCCACAGTCCAAAGACATGCAGGTTAGGTGGATTGGCGATTCTAAATTGGCCCTAGTGTGTACTTGGTGTGTGGGTGTGTTTGTGTGTGTCCTGCGGTGGGTTGGTACCCTGCCCGGGATTGGTTACTGCCTTGTGCCCTGTGTTGGCTGGGATTGGCTCCAGCAGACCCCCGTGACCCTGTGTTCGGATTCAGCGGGTTGGAAAATGGATGAATGATTCACACCTGTTTTATTGGATTATTTATTTAAAAACATTCTTTTAGGAGCACTACACTTTATATGAACACTGTTTGTTTTTGGTTTTGGTTTAAATAAAAGCACTTGCACCTTTTTACACCATCCTCTTGCTTCGTTGTGTCCTCACTGATCAGCTCATTTGGTGACATTACTGACGGTGTTGGGTTCAAAAGCTCCCAAAAAGGTAGTGGGAGCATAGAGAAGAACCCACATCGTCACACTGTGCACAGTGTCCACTAGTCCCATTACTGCACCCTCTTCACACTTTAGTGTTTGTTGTAGTTGCTCGTTTAGTTGGTCTTTTCACAATCATGTGCTCCTCCACGTATCCCCCCACCTAAGCTTCCAGAACATTTAGTCAGGAGTGAAAGTCTGTGACTTTCTCTTATTCTGACACATATCAGACTTGAAATATATAAATCTGCAGTGCATTGGCGTCCCTCGGTCCAGTGACATTTGGTCACTTACATCAAATAAATCTTTAAGCTATCTATGGCCCCTTTGAATGCCAGGCACGGTTTTTCTACAGTGGTGTTTCTTTCCTGTGGGAACACTTTTATACCTGAGTAAAGCACCAGCCGACACTCTTCACCCTCACTCTGTCCTCATTCTTCTTCTGGACCTCCTCCACATGCATACCTCTGAAAAATAAAAGACATATTACAATCAAAGTGCAAAACATTTTCTTACACCTTACGCTGTAAATTAGTAAAAGCGAGTTTAATGGAAGGGTAAGTCTGCTCTCCAACTATTTTTTCCACTTGCTGCTTGATGTCACCTCCTCCTACTGTTTAAACCAGGTAGAGGGCCTCCATCTCGAAGACATGCTTTCCTGCGTTAATGACTAATCCAGCTGCTTTAGTTTATTTAAATGTTTTGCTCTTCCCACGGGTTACAGTAAATGATCAAAACACTGGCATATGACTCAACTCCCCTCTGCGCCTGATCCATAGGGCACTGAAAAGTTGCAGGGGTCCCATGCAGTCCACAGAGCTTTACAGTAAACTGGTAAAATTAGCCTGGAGCTTCAAAAGCAGCAAGAGGTTCTGAATTTTCTGACAAAGGTATCTGCCAATATCATTAGCGAAAGTCTACAGCTGACAAATATTTTGCAGATCCTAGATGTTCAATGAGTTCACGTAACCAGGAGACTCTAGTACTAGTTAGATTTGCAGTATAAATGTGCTTTTGTCTATTTTAAATTTTGACATTTGAGGTATCAATTTCTGAAATGAGTTATCTGTGGTTTTGAAATTAAAAAGCATTTTCCTTGGACATCTTTTATCCAAGGTGACTTACAACATTAATTATACAATTGGTTACATTTCTTTTGTTTTTCCAATTGGAGCACAGGCAGGTGAAGTGACTTGCTCATGGCCACGGTGTCAGTAACAGGATTTGAACCCACAACCTCAGGATCTGAAGTCCTAATCCTTAACCACCATAACACAATGTTTATTTGATGTCTGGTTAGTTGATCACATAACCACGGTTATCATGCTGATGAAATATGGCAGTGTTCGCAAATCTGGTGGTTATCACACACTGCTTTTATTCCTTGGTGGTGTCAGCATGTGCGAGTAGGAGGCAGCTAAAGGGCCTGAGTAATTGTAATAAAACATCTGACCAGGGGGTGGCGGAATGCGCTGACTGTCTTTCTCAGTTCCCTACAGACCTTTCCTGGGAAATCCTGCAAGGTTCTGGTGCCTCAGAAGACATCACTTCCAGTGCCGGCCCCTTTGCTGACATCACTTCCGGCCCAGGGGCCTTTGCTGACGTCACTTCCGGTCCAGACGACACCACTTCTGATTCCGGCCCTTTTGATGATGTAACTTCCTATACGGGCCTTTAAAACCTCCATCTTTGTCTCTTGTGATCAGTTCTGTTTTGGACTCTGTTCTATGCACATTGTGCTACTTAATTCAACTTTTGCAGCCGGGAAAACAATATACGGGTGGCTGCCCCAAATCTTTATGATGTCTTGGACTTTTTATTATCACAGTGGATATAAAGCCCTTCTTTATTCTTAATGGTGTTCGTTCTTTTTGGTACTAACACAACTGGACTACACCTTTAACTAGAAGATGGATTCAAGTATGCCAAGACTCAACATTTGCCAAAGCTCTTCTGTGAAGGACTGAGCTGGTCTTACTGGTATGATTAGAGAAGACAGATATCACGATCAATTAAATTTAGTGCCTGATAATTCAACATTCGTTCTGCTCTTTTTAAGAGTGATGCTCCAAGATAGGCATCATCAATTGCTCATTCTGGCACATAGGCAGGTATCACACCTCAGATTGCTCTTCATCCAGGACTCGGTAAAGAAGAACTGCTTAGATTCATCAGTCCTCTCATGCCATATCTGCAGCAAACATATGTGGAAAGTCTATTGTCTGAAATGCCTATAGGGCAAATACAGTAAATTTCATAAGTCACAGGAACCTTCTGAGCATTCTTGGCTAAAAGAATGTTTTCATTACTACACAATTTGGTAGAGTTGATCCCTCATCTTCTAAACAAAGGTTAAGAAGTTAACTGCTCCTTGTGGTTCTTATATATGACACCCATATAATAGCCAGTTTGATTCTTATAATCCTTTTGAGGATGCAAAAGCAAAAATGGCAACCATACGTCCTAATCATCTGGACCACTTGCTTTAATGTCTACCAAACCATCCCACTACAGGTGGTATGGTGTGTTTCTCATCCATCTTATGCCCAACACCTTAAATACTTACTGTAATAGTTTCAAGGTGAAATTAGTACCCTGATCATTTCATGGGGTATCTTTACTTGAGAAAAAAATGCATTAAGGTGCTCCTTATTTATGTAGATACTGTCACAAAATCAAAGAAGCCACAGAAAGGTTTGGGGCAGCCACCTGTATATTATTCCCTGGCTGCAAAATGGTTTATAGGTTTGTACTGATGTGTACAGATTGGAGTCCAGAACAGAACTGAGGGGATGGACGAAAGGTGGCGGCTTTAAAGGTCAAGTATAGGAAGTGACATCAATGGGACAGAAACTGGAAGGGTCTTCATCCATAGGCTTGCACCCAGAAGTGACAAAGTGACCAGGAATTATGTCATCAGGGCCAGGTGGAATTTTACATCAACGGTCTGCAGAAAAGCAAGAGAAAGAGTCAGTATACTCTGCTACCTCCCAGTCTGGCTTGGAATTACTCTCATTCAAGCCCTTTAGCTGCCTCCCATGCGCACGTGTGTGACAATACTTACCTCCAAATAACCTAGTGGCATAATCACTTACCATGAAAATATATTCATTCCTGTGTAACTGTTGTGGGATACTTAGATTTGTTTTATTTAGGAATGCCAGGAACCCACCCAGCCATGACTTGACTTGCACACTCATAAACAGCAGTTCAGAAAATCAATGATAGAGAATATATTAAGCAAGTAATGAAGGTAAAAAATAACTAACCAACAACACACACACACACAATCCCACCCAAATAACCCAGACGGTGATAATTATTTAACTAACATAGACATTAATGAAACAAGACAAAATACTAAGAACAAAATACCCACAACTGCCATAATTATTTAATTTACACAGATACTAACGAAACCTGACAAAATACTAAGCACCAAATGACCAACGATAAACAAAACAAAGTCCAAACACAGTCCAATTCCAAATCAATGGAAGTCTCAAGTGATCAGCTTCCTGTATACATTGTAATGTTTTGTCCCACCCTGATGCTGAATACGTGAAGAATTGCAGGCACTCCGCAGACGTAGATATTTTCCAACCCAGATCAAATCACATGAGCACATGACACAAACACACATCCAGAGATACCTTTAATCCAGGTGGTTGTATTTGTAATTTGATTGTGGGGTGAAAGCGATGATTCAAAAAAACACAAGACAACTCGCAACCCACTTTTAAAATCCTGTACCTCATTTTGCTCTTGGCATCAACCTTTGCAGCATAGCTGAGGCTGTCCAATAGCACAGCACTTCCATAACTGCTGGTAAATATAGTCCAGTCTTCGTATCGCTGCTACAGGTGGTACATGTCCTGACTCAGCATGACAAACAGATAACTAGTTTCTGGAGTAAATCAGGGGATGTGAGCAAAAGGCAAAATAGTTGAAAAGAAATCAATATCAACCGAAACTCAGACAAGAGGCAAAATTCATGGTCAAATAATAGGTAATAAATTGTCCCTAGCGTGTGCTTGGTGTGCACGTGTGTGTGTGCCCTGCGGTGGGCTGGCGTCCTGCCCGGGGTTTGTTTCCTGCCTTGCGCCCTGTGTTGGCTGGGATTGGCTCCAGCAGACCCCCTGTGACCCTGTAGTAAGGAAATAGCGGGTTGGATAATGGATGGATGGATGGAAGTAGAAAATTAGTCAAGACAGGAAAAGTAATCACACAGGAGGTCAGGTTCAGAGCAAAAGACTGACCTTTTATTCCATCTGCTGATTAATTCAAGGTCATGACCCCTGAGACTTCACCACTAGAAATGCGGGACGTTACCCTCACAGCGGTACACAAAATAATACATTTTATTTATTCCTAGGCGCCTTTCTAAACACTCAAGGACACCGAACAATAGATAAAACACACATTATAAACAAAAATAAAATACAAAATTTTAAATCAGACAGAGCAATTGTAATCAAAGACAAAAAGCAGTCTTAAACAAATGAGTTTTAAGTTTAGATTTGAAGAGTGAGAATGATTCAATATTTCTAAGCTCAGATGGTAGTGAGTTCCAAAGCTGGGGAGCAGAACAACTGAATGCTCTGCTCCCCATGGTGGTAAGACGGACGCAGGGGACAGTCAACTGGATGGATGAAGAGGATCTAAGGGTGAGGGAGGGGATGGCAACATGGAGGAGGTCCGACAGATATGGAGGGGCAAGGGTGTGGATAGCCTTAAAAGTTAACAGAAGAATTTTGAATTGAATACGGAACTTAACTGGAAGCCAATGAAGCTGCTGCAAGATGGGATTGATATGGTGAATAGAGGGGGTTCTAGTAATGATGCGGGCAGCTGAATTCTGGACCAGTTGAAGCTTATAAAGAGATTTGTGAGAGAGACCAAAGAAAAGGGAATTGCAATAATCCAGACAAGAAGTGACAAGGCTATGAACAAGGATAGCAGTGGTGTGGGGAGTGAGGGAGGGCCGAATATGATTAATGTTACACAAGTGGAAATATGAAGACCGGGAGATGTTATTGATGTGGGACTGAAAGGATAAAGTACTGGCAAGGATGACACCCAGACTCTTAACCTGTGGGGATTGGCTTTCCCTATCAGGAAAAGGCTACAAAACCTCAGTCTTCAGCCAACATCAAAACAGTATTGTGTGCCACTCATCATCCTTATGCCCAACACCTTATGCACTTGTTGTAATAATTTTGAGGTAAAATTAGTACTCTGATCATTTCATGGGGTATCTTACAAAAGAAAATAATCATATTAGGGTGCTCCCTATTTATCTGACATGCATTTTCCTAAGGGGATATACCACCAGATAACCTAGTAGCATGATCATACGCCATGAAAATATATTTATGCCTGGATGTAGTTCTGTTTAAGGGACCTATGATTCTTATTGGTATATGCAAGAACCTACAGGAAATGGTTCCACTAGGCCTCTGTCTCCCTTTTTACCAGTCCAGTTTTCTGGCATTCTAAGCAAGCCTTACAAAGCACTACTTCACCACTTGACCAATCTGGCCAAAAAAAAGTCTTTGATACTCTGATGTTATCCCTGTGTCCCCCCACCAAGGAATACTACCCTCCATTTTAAATCTTGCTCTGTCATTCCCACAGGTAAAGCTGTTCTTTCCCCACACTTGTCTTTATGATGTAATATACCAGCTTGGACCATAAATGTCTCGATTGTCTTTGTGTTACTGTTTCACAGTCGCTAATGACTGTGCCACTGTGCTGCTCAAAGAGACAAATCATTAAAAAGTCTTGAAATTCTGACAAAATTATCAAACATTCCCATCAGAACTGGTAGTATTTTACAGTCGTGTGGTTTCACTTATTGATGGGACTTATAAAACCAATTATAAATTGGTTCCATCTCCCAGCAGCCTGGACAAGATGGTCAGCACCAAATGTCCTCCAGGGGGTGTCTTCTCAGTGTTCCTGGATGAAAAGCAGAGGCCATGGTTAGCGACAGTGCCCTCTTTCACCCCAAGGTGGTACTACATAGTTTAAGCCATTGTTATCTCTTTCCTACACCAGTTAGATACTTTGGTGCCTTTCTCTACTGAGATTTGTTTAACAAAAATGGGGATTGTGGAAGAGAGGTGAAAAAGAGAGTGCAGCCAGGGTGGAATGGGTGGAGAAGAGTGGCAGGAGTAATTTGTGACAGACAGATATCAGCAAGAGTGAAAGGGAAGGTCTACAGGACGGTAGTGAGACCAGCTATGTTATATGGGTTGGAGACGGTGGCACTGACCAGAAAGCAGGAGACAGAGCTGGAGGTAGCAGAGTTAAAGATGCTAAGATGGGCACTGGGGGTGACGAGGATGGATAGGATTAGAAATAAGTACATTACAGGGTCAGCTCAATTTGGACTGTTGGGAGACAAAGTCAGAGAGGTGAGATTCCCTTGGTTTGGACATGTGCAGAGGAGAGATGCTGAGTATATTGGGAGAAGGATGCTAAGGATGGAGCTGCCAGGGAAGAGGAACAGAGGAAGGCCTAAGAGAAGGTTTATGGATGTGGTGAGAGAGGACATGCAGGTGATGGGTGTAACAGAACAAGATGTAGAGGACAGAAAGCTATGGAAGAAGATGATCCGCTGTGGCAACCCGTAACGGGAGTAGCTGAAAGAAGAAGAAGAATGTCTTTTACAATTCTCTTTGCTTTTTCTTTTTCCTAATGTTAATCCCGTTATTCAAACAAGTTTTAACCTTTTCTAAATTATTCCCATCATCATTAGTAAAACAATCCATCATGTGAGCCATTGTCATAAATCTTCTTATAACTAGTAAGACAAGCGTAATATTTCAAATGACTTGTTAAAGTATTGACAGTGTGGACGAGTGAAGAATTGCAAGTCCCAAGCAAAGGAATGTTGGGGCGCCAAATCAGTCGTCCCCATCACTTCTTCCAAATAATAATGAAAATTACAGGAGCAAAGGCAACAACATAATAGCAACAAATTAGCCGCAGATGGGGTCAAGTTGAGACCATTGAAATGTTGTTGTGCTCTGCTTGTAATTTATTGTGGAAAAACTGGAAGGGCCGGAGTCAAATGTCCTCCAGGGGGTGTCTTCTCAGTGTTGGTGGATGAAAAGCAGCAGCCATGGTTAGCGACAGCGCCCTCTTTCACCCCGAGGTGGTACTACATAGCTTAGAGGAGCCCTGAGAATGATCCACAGATACACATACATGACAACAGCTATAACAAATTCACCTATGCTTAAAATTCATAAACAATGTTTCTGTCTTTAAAAGAAATAAAACAATATTGTACTAAATATTGTTCAAAAGGATAATCAAAAGTTCACAAACATACTCATCAGTGCTGTTTGTACTCTTGGGTTGTAGTGAGGTGAAGACTAAAAAAAGTCAGTTAAGCCTCCAGGGTGCAGTTTAATTTAGCCTGCATGTTTTAAGACTGTGGGAGGAAGTGGCAGAATTGGGAGAAAATCAAATGCACATGGGAAGAATACTGAAATCCCCAAATTCCTACAGCCTAGGACTGTATGTTATTTTGGTTTAATTTCTTGTTTATTATTTCTAATAAAAGGTAATTTCTATGCCTTTCAGTTAAGTCAGCTAGAAGTTAAAACTTTCATTGCATTTTTAACCGAGGCCCTGTGAAGCAGTTCATCTCTCATCTTATACAGTAAATAAAAGTTAAGAACTTAACTGATCCTTGTGGCTGTCTTATATGACACCATTGCAAAGCCTCAAGGGTTAGAGCTGGTTTGATCCTTGTGGTACTTTTCAGTATGCAAAAGTAAAAATGGCAACAAAATACGTCCTAATAATCTGGATCACTTTTTTAATGTCTTGTTAAAATGATTAACCAAACTATCAATCTATAGGTGGCATTGTATGCTTATCACCCCCGTTATGGCCGACACCTGAAATACATACTGTAACAGTTTTGAGGTAAAATTAGTAACCTGATTATTTTATCGGGTGTTCTTATTCAAGAACATAATTGTAATATGTGGCATGCATTTTTTTAAGAAGATATACAGTGTCCTCCATAATGTTTGGGACAAAAACACATTTTTTCTTGACTTACTCCCGTCACATGATATAGAAATGATAACACTTTTTTATATGATCCCCCATTTCAGGGCACCATAGTATCTGAGACAATTGGTGTCACAGGTGTTTGCAATGACTCAGGTGGGTTTTGTTGCATCATAAGATACCTCAGCTTGCTTCTACTCTTTGGAGTCAACAGGACAACACAAGCTGTGCCAACAGAACAAAAGAACAAAACCAAGCAAGGCATTGGTAAACCCTTAGGATGACCTCAGTCAACTGTCTGGAATATCATTAAGAAGAAATAACACACCGGTGAGCTCAGTAATCACAAAGGACAGGCAGGCCAAGGAAGGCCTCAGCTGCCGATGATAGAAGAATCTTCACTACTATGGTACCAAAACATCATCCGAGAGCAGCTTCTCCCACCCATCCAAGAACAGTTTGGAGATGAACAATACCTTTTCCAGCAAGATGGAGCACCGGGCCATAAGGCAAAAGTGATAACTAAGTGGCCTGGGGAACAAAACATTGAAATTTTGGGTCCATGACCAGGAAACGCCCCACACCTTAATCCCACTGGGAACTTGTGGTCAGTCCTCATGAGGCGGGTGGACAAACAAAAACCCACCAATTCTGACAAACTCCAAATATTGATTATGCAAGAATGGGCTGTCATCAGTCAGGATTTGGCCCAAAGTTGATTGACAGTCTGTCAGGACAAATCGCAGAGGTCTTGGAAAAGAAAGAAGGGCCAACACTGCAAATATTGACTCTTTGAATAAACTTAATGTAATTGTCAATAAAAGCCTTTGAAATGCTTGTAATTATACTTCAGTATACCATAGCAACATCTGACAAAAAGATCTAAAAACACTGAAGGAGCAAACTTTGTGAAAACCAATACTTGTGTCATTCTCAAAACTTTTGGCCACACTGCAAGATGACAACCAATAGTTAGCCACACAAACAGGATGGCCAGATTACAGTTTTTGAAAAGGGCAAAGAGCCTTCAAAATTCTGGGAAAATGTTTTGTGAGCAGACAAGACAAAGATGAACCTGATCAGAGTGATGGCAACCTCATCTGTTAAAAATGGTGCTGTGGTGTTACAGCTTTGGCATATATGGCTGTCACAGGTCCTGGCACACTTCTCTTCATTGATGATGGAACTGCTGATGGCAGTCACACAATGAACTCTGAGGTGTACAGAAACAACATAAGTAAATGAATAGGACTGGTGAACAGGCACTTGATTTGGAAACCTAAAGCTTCTCAAATGACACAGATAAAAGTTGGCAATGGAAATTGAGGGAGGAGAATGCAAGTTTGCAGAAGTCACCACTAAGAAGACCCTCCTTCTCCCATTGCCCCATGGTTTGCAGCTCAAGTATTGGACTCCTTAGCTACCTCTGGTCACACAGGAATTTTGACATTTTCATAGAGAGGCTATTTGACTAGGTTTGGAAAATGAACAAATGACAACAAAACCGAGACACGCATTTAAATGGGGTGCTCCTTTGAAATGATTCTGTATAATAAAACTGAATTTTAGGCCTGTGACTAGGAGCCACAACTGAACAACTGAAGGCCAGTAAGGAATACTGGTTCTCTCAAAATGTTCATAGTAATCTAAAAAAATCTTCTTTATCTTCCCTTTATGTTACAAATGTTAAAAAGCCCATCATAAACATTCTCACTCCCACATCTGGCGAGTGGCTGAGAGAAAACACTTCTGCTGCTCAAGTGAGTCACTGCTTTAGATAAAACAAAAATGACAGTGCATCCCTTTTAGGGAAAAGAAGAAAGAGAGGAGCTGCTAATCTGTCTGGAAGGGGTCAGGCGTTCAGTCCTCCTCCTCGCAAGCTTGGAGAGGGGCTTTTTTAAACTTTAGTGGAAGCTATTTCTGGCTCATATTTTCCATGAGGTGGGAAAACAGGCAAACAATCAAGAGCTGTGCTCCAATATAGCAGTTTCCCCCATGGTGGAAATGTCTTCTGTTTTTAGTATATGCATCCCTATCAGCTGGGCTGAACACCTTCACGGTACTCATCAGAAGCCTGACACTTCTCAGTATATCACCCCCTACATCAGTCAGCACCCCCCGACAAACACACACTCACCCATTTAGAAAAGCATGTTGCATGAAAATGGCCTCATCTGAATTGTTTCACTAGTCAAACTCTCTGGACTTGTTTTCCTATGCAGTTCACATATTACTCCTATAAAACGAACATACCTATTGTCATTTTCATCGTAACTTTTATTTCAAACATTTGCATTCATACTGAATATGCTAGCTGCACATATGGAAATATTACACATATTTTATAGCTTTATAAATATTTTAAATATTTATAGCTCGTTGTTAATGTGGTATCTCTGATCTAAACGTTCTTGTCTAGGCAGTCCTGTCTTCTGAGTATCAGTGAAAAGGCAACTTCTTTTTGAATGTGAATGAATAATCTGGATAAAAATATAAATAACAAGCTAGCTAAAGGACATGTCACATTAGATGACTTTTCCAGTGATTTTCAGTTGTAGCTTTTATTTATACGAGTTGGAGATACGCTCACGTGACTGGCTGTCATCTAGTCTGACACACCCAATGATTCCCTCCAGCAAGTCCTGTGCCTTAGCCCATGTTGACTGCAAATATTGGCTGTTAATAATCATCTCTGATGATGAGCTGGGCAAGGAGGGCGCATCACAATCAAGGGTAGGTGCAAATCAGTGCTTCGTGGTTTTATTCTCAACAAAGTGCAAAATCATCAAATAAATAAATCAATAAATGTGCCATAGGAAGAGACAATCAACATTAAATAAATAAATCCACACAGGTTAGAATCCAGGTTAAAGCATGCAGGATCTGCTCCTTAAAAATGATTACAAGCCTTTGCGGTCCTTTCTAAAACCGATGTCCCTGCTGCTCACTGCTCAGGTCTGTTGTACAACAGGAGACGTCCACTGACAGGCGCAGTCATCCCTCATCTGGTTTGCATACTTTGCTCCTTTCCCGCTGTTGCGATTCTCTCGGCATCTTTGGGAGCCATCTTGGAGTGGCTGGTTGCTTCTGCTCCTGGGGTGCTTGGCAGGAACAACCTTGCATATCCGCTCACTCCTATTAGGGCCATTACAGAAGGCCTACCTCCTCTGCATAGAGCACCGGCTCTCACACAATCCTTCTGAGACTCCTTCTGTGGAAGAAAAATTAGACTTGGGGATAACAGTCATTCACGATAAAGTGATTTGATTTACTTTCCATATTAAAATATAGCATTCATCTTAAAGACATAGCATAAAGGGTCAGTAAATGTCAGAAACCTGTTCAGGAAACCAGATAAAGGTCATGTGAACAACAAAGACAAGAATGTACCAGGAGCAGGTTGATGTAATACATTAAATTTATGGTTAAGAGATCAGCAGATTGTCACACATGTGCACATGGGAGGCAGCTAAAATGCCTGAAGGAGTGTAATTCCATGGTGGTGGAGTGCACCAACTCTTTCTCTCACTATTCTGCAGACCAGTTACGGGAAATTCTGCCTGGCCCCGATGACGTCACTTCTGGTTCTGGGCCCAGTGATGACATCACTTCTGGTCCTGGGCCCAACGAAATCACTTCTGGTTCTGGCCCCAGTGATGATGTCACTTCCTCCACTCACCTTTGAAGCCACCATCTTTGTACCGGCAAATCAGTTCAGTGGTGGACCTGAACCTGTACAAATCTCTACCTTACAATTATCCATTGCAACCAGGAACAATATACGGTTGGCTGCCCCAAACCTTTTTTTTTTGTGTGGCTCTTTGTCGTGCTTATGATAAGATGTCCTGCAAACAATAAATAAATAATAATAATAATAAACAACAGGACAGTTGTCACATACAAAGAGATTTGAAAGGTAATATCTAAACTAAGAAATATTGAAGAACAAGGATAGAATGGAGAAAGACTTTTATTTAGGCTGGTTGTGCTTTATGCTAAACACCTCATGTCTTTTAACCAATCAGAATATGAAATGTAACCATTAATCAGCACAGTTTTGTAAATTCATTTATCAGTAAGCACGAGTTCCTGCTTTTGTTCTGTGGCCATTCTCCTCCTGCTTTAACAGACTGTTATAAGAATGCTCCCTCCTTAGCTTAGTGCTGCGGGTAAAATAAATGGCACAGGTGGACAAGCCTTTCTCCTGCCTGATTACTGACTAAAAGGTTTTATCAGATTTGTCCTTTCAGAGGATAACTTTCTATAATTAAGATGGTGATTTCTACCACACTTCTTACTCCTCTTTTCATTTTTGTTTTAACCTGCAGTCTTCTTGACCTTTCTTTCTTGCTTTCTTTTATTCGATCTTCCTCTTAGGCTCCTTTTATTCCTTCAGTGTTCGCAGGTGCCTAATCCTGCACCCCAGAATGCTAATGAGGGTGCTGGCCGAACTGCACACATGTGAACATGAAAGTGTGCTCCACCAATCCCCCCATCAACATCCTAGGGCTGCTCATCCATGCAACCATATTACCATATTTTATGTCCCACAACTGAATAGGAAAAAGAAAAAAGGACATAGATTGCACCTGATCTCACTGTATCTGTTAACACATCTTATAGCACTGGCAGGGCTGGTGCCACCATTAAAGTGAACTAGGCATTCACCTACGGCACAGATCATAAGGGGGGGGGGAACCCCCCTTAGTTACTGAACAGTTGGTTGGCGCACTACTAAAATGGGCCTAGGGCCCAAAATAACCAAGCGCCAGGACTGGGCACACTATTGACATGTCAGAAAAAGTTCAGCACGCAGTCCCTAAATCTGACATGTCCAGTGATTTTCACTCATGTGAATTGAGTTATATTCTATACTTAAGTAAACAAGTCCCAAAGGTATCACATCCTGGTGAGCTGAATGACTTCCGGCCTGTCGCTCTAACATCACATGTGATGAAGACCATGGAGCGGCTGCTGCTTCACCACCTGAGGCCACAGGTCCAACACGCCCTCGACCCTCTGCAGTTCGCATACCAGGAGAAGGTGGGAGCGGAAGATGCCATCATCTATATGCTATATCGATCCCTCTCCCACTTGGACAGAGGCAGTGGTGCTGTAAGAATTATGTTTCTAGACTTCTCTAGCGCCTTCAACACCATCCAACCTCTGCTCCTTAGGGACAAGCTGACAGAGATGGGAGTAGATTCATACCTGGTGGCATGGATTGTGGACTATCTTACAAACAGACCTCAGTATGTGCGTCTCGGGAATTGCAGATCTGACATTGTGGTCAGCAACACAGGAGCGCCGCAGGGGACTGTACTTTCTCCAGTCCTGTTCAGCCTATATACATCGGACTTCCAATATAACTCGGAGTCCTGCCATGTGCAAAAGTTTGCTGACGACACTGCTATCGTGGGCTGCATCAGGAATGGGCAGGAGGAGGAGTATAGAAACCTCATCAAGGACTTTGTTAAATGGTGCGACTTAAACCACCTACAACTGAACACCAGCAAAACCAAGGAACTGGTGGTGGATTTTAGGAGACCCAGGCCCCTCATGGACCCCGTGATCATCAGAGGTGACTGTGTGCAGAGGGTGCAGACCTATAAATACCTGGGAGTGCAGCTGGACGATAAATTGGACTGGACTGCCAATACTGATTATCTGTACAAGAAAGGACAGAGCCGCCTGTACTTCCTTAGAAGACTGGCATCCTTCAACATCTGCAGTAAGATGCTGCAGATGTTCTATCAGATGGTTGTGGCGAGTGCCCTCTTCTACGCAGTGGTGTGCTGGGGAGGCAGCATTAAGAAGAAGGACGCCTCACACCTGGACAAACTGGTGAGGAAGGCAGGCTCTATTGTTGGCATAGAGCTGGACGGTCTGACATCCGTAGCAGAGCAACGGGCACTCAGCAGGCTCCTATCAATTATGGAGAATCCACTACATCCATTAAACAGTGTCATCTCCAGACAGAGGAGCAGTTTCAGTGACAGACTGCTGTCACTGTCCTGCTCCACTGACAGACTGAGAAGATCATTCCTCCCCCAAACTATGCGACTCTTCAATTCCACCAGAGGGTGTAAACGTTGAACATTATTCAAGTTATTGTCTGTTTTTTTATCTGCATTTTTTTTTTTTATTACTCTTTAATTTAATATTTTTGCTGCTGGAATATGTGAATTTCCCCCTGGGATTAATAAAGTATCTATCTATCTATCTATCTATCTATCTATCTATCTATCTATCTATCTATCTATCTATCTATCTATCTATCTATCTATCTATCTATCTATCTATCTATCTATCTATCTATCTATCTATCTATCTATCTATCTATCTATCTAAGTGATATAACATTTTAGCAAGGAGTCATCTGGAGTACTTTGCGCAGTTTTGGTCTTCATATTATATAAAGTAAGCATAGGATACGCCTCACGCCTGGACAAACTGGTGAGGAAGGCAGGCTCTATTGTTGGCATGGAGCTGGACAGTTTAACATCTGTGGCAGAGCGAAGGGCACTCAGCAGGCTCCTATCAATTATGGAGAATCCACTGCATCCACTAAATAATGTCATCTGCAGACAGAAGAGCAGCTTCAGTGACAGACTGCTGTCACTGTCCTGCTCCACTGACAGATTGAGGAGATCGTTCCTCCCCCAAACTATGCGACTCTTTAATTCCACCAGGGGGGGTAAACGTTAATATTTAACATTATACATAGTTATTGTCTGTTTTTTTCACCTGTATTATTATCATTCTTTAATTTAATATTATTTATTGTATCAGTATGCTGCTGCTGAAGAATGTGAATTTCCATTGGGATTAATAAAGTATCTATCTATCTATCTATCTATCTATCTATCTATCTATCTATCTATCTATCTATCTATCTATCTATCTATCTATCTATCTATCTATCTATCTATCTATCTATCTATCTATCTATCTATCTATCTATCTATCTATCTATCTATCTATCTATCTATCTAGGAGTGCTGGAGAAGTCCAGGGAAGTGTGAGTTGATTTATTCCAGGATTGCATGAGCTATGAACAATTGAAAGAGTTCAACCTGTCCATTTAAACAAGAAGACAGAGATAAAGGGCTGACATAACAGAAGTTTTCAAATCACTGCTTTAAAATGAGTCCTTCAAGGAGAGCAAGCATGGAGACACAGGTTGTAATTAGCTAGGCTGCAGAGCTTCAGATGTGGCCTAATAACCAAAACAGCCTAGAACCATATCCAAATTCTACAAGCAGGGTTTTTGGCCTGTACAAGAAAAGAGGAACCATCAAACCTGTGGCTAAAGTGATAAAAACAAAGTTTCCTTATACTTTGAAGACTTATTTACAAAAATAAAATTAAAACAGTAGGCAAGCGTTAAATAAACAAAGCCAGTCTGAAACCCAAAGCCAAAATCCAGTGACAAATATCTAATATTACAATTAGAACTAAAATGTGTAATTCAGTCATTGAAATATGGAACAAATCCATCCACATTACTGTCTGGGGAGATAAGTTACACCATCTTGATTAATGTTTGTTAACTCAGCAATAGAAATGACTCACTCTGTTACAAACACTCTAATGAATCAATCATGATGAGTCTAGAATGCTGGAGACTTCAACCAGGGGAACATCGGAATGAACAAACCATGAACCACAATGTTCTATTTGTGGACACAACAAGCTGGACCTTCTCTGTCCAAATGTTTAATGCCTTGTGGACGCTAGAGGCGCTGTTACCTCTTTAAACCCACCAGACAGACTCCAAGACACACGTTTAAAACACCAAGAATAATTTCTTTAATAATTTCTTCAGTTATAGTGTACAAAGCACCACACACTCCACAATTCACAATAATAAATCAGTAATCAATAATACAATAATACAAATCCTCCACTCCCAGCTGCTCCATTTCTCTACCACCCAACTCCAGCTCAGCTTGCTGGGTTTCAACCAGTCCTTTAAATAGTCCTTGACCCGGAAGTGTTCCTTCCCCGAGTCAAACGCCATATCATCCTTCTCAAGTGTCCTGGAAGTACTGCGGGCTTCCATCCTTGTGACTCCGAAGTACAGTACTTCCGGGTTAGTGTAACAAGAATAATCCCCAGGTTCTTGGTGAGCTCCCCCCTGGCGGCACCCACGGCATCCAACAGGGCTGAAGAAATGGACTCCATGTCCCATGTTGCCCTGAGGGAATCTGGGGAACCCTTTCTGTCCAGGGGAGCTGCCATCTAGTGTCCTGGGGGATGTAGTGCCCTGAAAAGGCTGCTTTTCTTCCTATTCTCTGTTGAGAGACTGAAATGCCTGCTGTCCATCACAGCCTTTAAATGTAAACCTGTGGTACAACTGAGCAGATTACTGCCAACCTACAAGCCTGTTACAAGATTAGCCAAGCCAGAAGTTCTCGTGTGCTTGGGAGGTGGTGATATTATTATAATATTTTATCTTCTTACATAATATGCTACCATGGCTTTCTGTTTGTCTGTTCAGGATTTTAAATCACCTGTAGCTCACAAACTGTTTGAACTATTGATCTGAAATTTGGTACACATATACTACGTGACGTCCACTATCCGCTTTTGGGTTGAAGTTTGACCTCCAAGGTTATTCCTCTTTTTATTTTTATTTATTTTATTGTAGAATCAACTCTCGACAGCAGCCAGCAGGGCGGCTGTGCAACCCATGTGTATGGGCACTGTTCTCATTCCTACCACCTTCGCCATCACTTCCCCTACCTTTTCATATTTTAAATCATTCTTGAGGCTGAGTGAAGACTTAAGTGCCAACTTAAGTGAAAAGTTAAGGAAAACGCATTAAGTAATTGCAACATAAACACTGACTTCATCAGTTTTAACGTGAAAAGATGCCAATGAAAGAAGAGAAGAAGCGGGCCTCTAGGGTGGAGAAAAGAAGAGCTGCTCAGGAAGCAGCAAGCGCATCAAACTCTGAGGAAACGAATGGAAAACATACAGAGAAAGAGGATGAGAAATAGGAATGGTCAAGTCAAGTGTATTCACTGTACGTTATCGTGCAGTGTGCCATTATTGGTAATTATATAATTATAATTTTATATTTTATATCTATCTGCCGTATATTGCTTTTCATATACCTATCATATATTGCTCTATCTATCTATCTATCTATCTATCTATCTATCTATCTATCTATCTATCTATCTATCTATCTATCTATCTATCTATCTATCTATCTATCTATCTATCTATCTATCTATCTATCTATCTATCTATCTATATTAGTACCTTTCATGTCCATCTACCTATTCTTCAGAGCAAGGCTCCAACCTATGTGTGCCTGCACTTGATGAAATAGGTCTGAAAAATAAATTAATGGATGGATGGATTTATAATAGAAGGTTTTTTAATTTAAAGGAGGCATAACATTTTTAGTGTGTGACTCATAATGTTGCCTGAGTCAATTTTGTGCAAGTCTCCTGTGTGCAAGAAATTCAAGGGCCAAGAACGTAAGTTACATCATAAGATTTAATTTTCTGCCACAAATCACAGCAGTTCAGCCATGTAAATTTCAACATAAATAATTGAAGGCAAAGAAAACTTACATAGTAGCTGAATTAAAAGTTTTACTTTACGATTTCAGATCAAAAGCTCTATAGCCTGCCAATCAGGTTTTCTTCATTGAGGCTGAGTGTTATCTCACAGTCCAAATATTGTTAAGTACTAAATTGAATTACCCAATAAATGAGACTGGCTGATTGACGTTGTTTGACTCCTTGGAAAAATGTGTCCACCACAGAAATGAGCACAACACACCTGCAACACAGGATTTTAATTTGTTTTTCATTTCAAGACAACTTTGGGGTATGTGAGAGCTGGTAAAATACAAAAGAAGTCTTTGCGTGCATCTCTTGCTAATGACAGTTTTAGGAGGTCCCACGTATTAAAATAATTGAAACGTATACCATGAATAGCTCCGAAGAGGCGTGGATTGAGACTTGACAGAATAGCACACAAAGTGAATTGTAAAAGATCTGAATACTTATTAAAATTAGGGTTAGGGTCTGAGGCTAGGGAGTTGCACTGGCAATCGGAAGGTTGCCGGTTCGAATCCCGTAAATGCCAATATGGACTCTGCTCTGTTGGGCCCTTAAGCAAGGCCCTTAACCTGCAATTGCTAGGCGCTTTGAGTAGTGAGAAAAGCGCTATATAAATGCAAAAAAAAATAAAAAAAAAAATAAAAAAAAAAATTGTAGAAAGGGATTTTCAGTTTTCTACCAAAAAGAAGAAGTGTGCCAAGTATCTCTTGCTCATAGAAGTATTCTGGACCCTTTGCTGTGTCACTCCAAATTATGCTCAGGTGTGTCCTGTTTGCTTTAATTCTTCTTGAGGTGGGCCTTGAACTTGGTCAGAGTCCAGATGGGGCAAATGGCAATGACTGGCCATCGTTTAGCAAGGCACACCTGTACCCGTGTATAGAAGGTCCCACATTTCACACCAAGATATGAAGTCCAAAGAACTCTCTGTACAGTAGACCCCTGTGATCAAAATGTAGTGTGGTATAGATCAGGGCAGGGAAATAAAACCATTTCTAAAGTCTGAGTGTTCCCAGGAGCACTGTTGCCTCAATAATTGTAAAATGGAAGAAGTTTGGAACCTTCTGGACTCTTCCTAGAGTTGACCGTCTGGGCAAGCTAACTAATTGGGCAAGAAGGACTTTGAACCCAATGGTTACTCTAACAGACAAACAAATTATGTGCAGAGATGGGAGAACCTGTTGGAAGGATGACCATCTCAGCAGCACTCATTCAATCAGGAGTTTATGGTGGAAGAAATAAAAGTCATCTGACAGTTTAAAGGAGGAGGGAAGAACTCCAAGCAGCATGTTTGGTGAAAACCAGGTGCTGCTCATCACCTCCCTAATACCATCACTATGGTGAAAAATGGTGGTGGCAGCATCATGCTGTTGTTCGTGCTTCTCAGTGTCAAGAAGAGGAGACTGCTTGGAATTAAGGGTAGGATGATTGTTGCCAAATACAAAGAGCTCCTTGAAGAAAACCTGCTCCAGAGTGCATACCGCCTCAGACTGGGGTTGGGGCTCATCTTTCAGCACGACAATGACTTGGTTTCCAAGGTGTTGAGACGAGTGGGCTAATAGGCTGGAGGTGTGTGTACTACCAAAGCAGTGTTGTATGCTAAATGCAGTATCAGTGGGCATGGACAACTGGTCAGAGCCTCAGCTTGTGTTGGCTCTAACGTCATTCATTGAATCTAAATCTATAACAGAGGGTGCAAAGAAGATTCGGAATTAAATTTAACATGTATCAGTGAGGAAGACTTCCTTCTTGTATCTTAAAGTGATCAATATCAGTCTGCTTTTAGTGTGAAGGACATGTGTATTGGACCATTGAGAATTGTAAGAACACCAGAAAATATCAAAATGGTGAGACAGGCTGTGGAGCGGAGACCCGTGTGTTCAGTGCACAGTCAGTCAGTAGCATTAAATCTTTGGATTGTTTGCCAAATTCTTCATCTAGACTTATCTTATCACCCATATAAAATATAAACAGCGCATCATTTTCAAGCTATAATTTAGGTACACTGCTTAACTTTTGTACTCATTTTACTGGATTGTTAAGTGAAAACTCAGATATACTGAACAATTTTCAAACTCATTTAGAAGTAGTGTATATACAGTATGTTTAACTGTGGTGCTCCTTTGAAATGTTGTTTAAAAAATGTATTAAAGACAAGGTAAATAAATTATATTCATTATTTTTTGACTGCTTTACCAATTTAAGTGACCATTCATAGAATCCTTTCAAAAATCATCATCATTTCCTCATGCCACACCTATTATGAGGAATGCATTTTCCTCAGCATTACTAAAGCTTCTACTAAGCATTTACATTTGCAGTGATATCCCTCAGGAATGTGTTGGTCTGAATGAGAATTATTGTGTTATCAGCAATACTAGCTGGGCTATCCTTCTAAGACAGGTTTAAATCAAAATATTTAGTGTACACCTTGGCGTTAACATTTGCAGGGTACCATCTATTGGAATGTATTTTGTAATGCATGTAAGTAATGAAATGCATCGTATTTGTCATTCCAACACATGGCACTTCACAAACATTTGTAGTAATCCATCCAGTTTCCAACCCGCTGAATCTGAACACAGGGTCACGGGGGTCTGCTGGAGCCAATCCCAGCCAACACAGGGCACAAGGCAGGAACCAATCCCGGGCAGGGTGCCAACCCACTGCAGGACACACACAAACACACCCACACACCAAGCACACACTAGGGCCAATTTAGAATCGCCAATCCACCTAACCTGCATGTCTTTGAACTGTGTGAGGAAACCGGAGAACCCAGAGAAAACCTACGCAGACACGGGGAGAACATGCAAACTCCACGCAGGGAGGACCCAAGAAGCGAACCCAGGTCCCCAGGTCTCCCAACTGCAAGGCAGCAGCGCTACCCATTGCACCACCATGCCGCTCATTTGTAGTAATAAAATGCATTACTACACAGTCTTCTGGTGTGCCATCTGTTGGAATGAAAAGTGCAATGCATATCTCTCTGTTACATGTCATTTGGTATGGGATTTGCAAAAGCAGTGTTAACGTTTGTGATGCACCATGTGGAACGAGCCCCAGACACAGACAGGCAGACATGTTGTAGTCACCACCACACATTTATTTACACCTAATATTTACAAGTCTTTAAGTGCTCCACAAACCCCAATCTTCCCCAAAGTCCAGGCCAAACCACACTGCCTCTTCTTCGGACCGCCTCCTTCTCTCTTTCTCTCTGACCTCATCCTGCTTCCACCCAGCTCCAGCCTTGAATGAAGGGAGGCAGCCCCTTTTATCCATACCCGGATGTGCTCCAGGTGTGCACCGGCAATCTTCCACCCGACACGCACTCTGGGTGTTTCCTCTCTCTTCTTCCCCCCAGCACTTCCTGGTGTGGCAGAAGTGCTGGGGTCCAGGGTCCATCAGGCACGGGGACACCCCCTGGTGGTGACCAAGGGCCCCTACAGGGTTGAGCTTCTAAGCCCTTTACCCGTGGCCCCCAATACAACCAGGGTGGTCACCCCCTCGTGGTCTGGAGGAGGCATGAGCCCTCCTCCTGTCTCCCCGGGCATCCCGGCTGAGTAGGAATCCCAGCCGGGTGCCACAATCATTAGTTGAAATAACAAATGCAATGCAGATCATGTTGTTATATGCCATTTGGTACTGGATTTGCAAAAGCAGTGTTAATGTTTGTGATACACCATCTGTTGGAATGACAAATGAAATGCATATCTCTCCATTATATGCCATTTGGAATGGGACTTGTAAAAGCATGTCTTGCCCCCGAAAAACAAGGTGGAATCCACAGGCTTCAGGAAAACCAGCTTTATTCAATTCAAAACACGAACAACAAGGGTAATTATTGAACCGAGAACTACCACTTCACTACACACAGACACAGCAAACTAGCAGTGGCGTTATCGGCCATCCTGCCTTGGCTCCCTTCTTCAGTTCAGGAACAGATAGTCCTGCTGGGATCGGGTTGTCCTGTAGTGTAGGAGACAGAAAAGAAAAAGCGGCCAAGTTAGTGGCTAAATTAGAGTGTTGCCCACATCAACCATTGGCCGATGGATGTGTTGCGTGGCAGGGCTGTAAACTCATAGTTGCTTCATTGCATTGTGTTGGACAAGCAACCCTCCTCAAAGGCATCACCCACATTTTGATAGTTTGATATTTTGATATTGTGGTCTCACAATATATATACACATATATATGTTCTGCCACACATGTGCATCAGTGGACCACACTCCAGGCTCATCTGAGGTGTGTACTACCACCCCTAGTTGAGAGCTGGTACTGGCGTCAACTTTGTCCTCTTCTTTTTTTCTCTGCAGCACTGAGAAGATGGCCTAAAAGGTCAAATGACTCTGCCCCTTCTGATGTCCCACCTATGAATCTCACAGCTACATTCTAAATACAACGCACCACAGCACAGAGCTCCTGCCTGACTGAAATTCTGGGAATTACAAATCTGGACGGCTTCTCTGTTAAGGCTGGACCTTTCTGCTGCACTATGCGCCCATAGAGGCCATTTTTTGTTTATTTTGTTTAGTTTGATTAAACATGGATGACCAGATTTGTGCCCCAACATTTCCTTGTGGAACTTGCAGTCTTTTCCTTGACCACAATATATATTTTTTATTTATATTATTTCCTTATTGCTAGTTTTTGGCCATTTGTTGTACTGTAGTTTCTTTGTGCTTATCATGGGCCTGCATCTTTTGTTGTCTCAGGCACAGTGGCTCAGTGGCCTCACAGCACAGATCACATTTTGGTCACAATGGCGTAGTTTATTATAATCTAAAACTAGATCAGCTCTTCCGACTCCACTGACACACACTTCAGCGAAGCTGTCAAACATTTCCGAGATTCCAAACTCGCTCATCACTAGTGTGTCTCACTGTGGAAAATATTCAGTATGTCATTTTTTGGAAAAAATGTATTAAAGATATGAATAGGAGACATAAATGGAATTGATTTTCCTGATTTGGTACAGCTGCAGGAAAGGACATGTAAAGCGGAAGTGTGAATGAGGCTTTAAGGAGCAGTATTGCTCTTTTTATACCTCATCCTTCAAAAAAAAAAAAAAACTATAACCCCTGACCCCTGCAAAAAAAAAAAAAAACACACCTGTTCATGTTTTGCGATTACAAATTGGCCAGCTAAACAAATTTGTGTCAGTTTTACGACTCGAAACTTACCTGTTGCATTCATTGGTAGTGGCATGACAGTGAGCATGGCTGGATTAAGGTGGGTGCTATTGATGCTGCAGCATTAGGCCCATTCCTGAAATAGGCCCAGATGAAAACAGACGAGAATTTTCCGGAAGCTGAACAGTTTTCCTTTGCTATATTAACCTCAAAATAATTCTTAGAATGAAATTTGGAGTCCGACTTATACAGTATACAGTTAGTTATACAGTAAAAATCGATGGCTATTTAAATGGTTATCTGTAAAGGTAAAACTAAAAGCCGGCCCGGCATGGATGTTTAGAATTTTTAAAATCCTCAACAGGATTCTGGTCTATTATGAAATTTAAATCGTGGACAAATTTTTACCCTCAAGAGCCTGAACTGAGTCACTTTGACCTAATGTCTTACTTCATTTTTTCTTACTCTGTTTCGTAAGAGAATTGTGAAATTTTGTGTATTTCATTGTTAGGTTTTCTGCATTAAGTGCACTTTTCAGATAATTGCTATTGAATGTTGATGTTACATAGTTTGATGTTAATCTCGAGTTGTTACGATACTACATCGTGATTATTATTCATGTTCAATAAAGGCTGGCTGGTTGCGTTGCAAGCAATTAAGGCTCCTTGGTTGGTCTGAATGCGCATGTATGGTGAGTGTCGAATACACATGCACCAACGCCGAGGGGTAGAAGACGGTAATGGGCTGTAAAACTGCGACAAAATTCGCCCCTGCATTTTAGTTCGACTCTCTTTGCTTGAAGGAAAGTTACGTAGCTTTGTTGATTTGACCTCGATTCCCTGCATGTGCATGTGTAGTGAAGAGCAAACAGCCTCTGAAATGGCATCAACGTCTGGCGAGACTAAAGCAAATGTGCAAAGCAAAATACCCCATGGACGTTTTACGTATTATTGCTGAACCGGACTCTGACTTTGATGCAAGTGATCTGGAGATGGATATCGAAAACGAAAGTAAAGTGCCAGCATCAGCCTGTTGGTCAAGTGCTGATCGTGATGCTGAACATGTTTGTGTAGCTGATATGCTTACAGCAGTGTTCGCCTAGGAGGACCACCACTTATGACAAGAGGTACAAACCATATTGCGTCACACTGCCACCATTGCCCACCTGCTGTGCGAGGACGGAGAGGTAGCCAGCCTGCTCTGCATTCCTGCTGGCCATCAAGCCGCCCCTGCACAGCCACTGCTGCCAGACATGCCGAACAGGCGCTAACAGCAGCCACAGCACGCAGCAACAAGACGATTTATGTTGATCTGTGTGACACCAGTGCATTGTGTGCTTTTCAGAAAACTGAGGTTTTTGGAAAAAATATTCAGCCCTCAAAGAGTTAATCCGGCCCTGACAGTGAGCACCAGTGGTGTATCATTAAATAGCAATGCATTTTATTTTACATTTACCAATATTGCTATTTTACAGAAAGTTAAATTACAAGCTATTATGGACATTGCCAAATGTAACTATTCAAGGTGTAGAAAAGGCGCTATACAGGCACCCGACCCGACACAGAAGGACACAGAGGCACGTATAAATCAAGGACTTTTATTTTCTTCTTCACCTGTGGGCGCACGTCTTCCCCGTGACCCACAGGCAATACACAGTCCCACAAGCACTCTTTTTCCACACACCAACAATTCTTTCTCCTCTCCCACCACTCATCCGCAAGCGTAGTCGTAGTCGTAGTCGTAGTCGTCGTCATCGTCGTCCTCCTCCTCCTCCTCCTCCCGACCCTGGCTCTCTGAGTGGTGGTGGCTGGCCCTTTTTATATCCCACCCAGAAGCGTTCCAGGTGCTTGATCACCTGGTCCTAATTGCATTTCCGGGTGGGGCTGAAGATTCGACCAGCCAGGCTGCAGACTCCATGCAGCTCCTTCTAGCGGCCATCTAAGCCCCCAACCAGGCTGTGGAGGACTCCATCTCCCATGGAGCCATGCGCCAGGTTGGGGAATCATCGTCCGCCAGGGAGGCTGCCACCAAGCGTCCCGGGGGAGGTATTGAAGTGTCCATGGCTGCTCCCCCTGAACAAATGCAGCAGGGGCGTCCCTGCTGAGCATGGGACCCGGCTGTCCTTCACAAAGGAATCTAAGATGCCTGCTCATTCAATGTTAATTACACATTTTTCATGGTGGTGTAGCTGCTAGAGTTACCAGCATTCCAGGGGCTTGGATCCCAAATCTACTCATGTCAAGTGTCTTTTTTCTTTTTGTGGTGTGGAGTTTGTCGATTTCCTTTGGCACTTTCCCTAAGAGACCACAAGCCAAACGATACTCTGGCATCGCATCCTGAATTTAGCTCCTTCATTGGTTCCATTGCGAATGGACCCTGCCTTCCTGTAATAAAAGACATATCAATGGATACAGTACAAGTCAAGTCAAGTTGGGGAGCATGCACTGGTACAGCACCTCACCCACTACATGACGAAACAACTCGGGATCCCTGTTGGCAGCCCCCCAGGCAGACACGCAGTCCAGTCCCACCCTCCGGAAATTACCCTCTATCTGCTGTAGCCAGATGTTACATGGGCATCCCCTTGGCCTGGTCCAGCCACTCAGGTCCCCATCAATGAGGATCCTACGAGCTGGATCACCCTCAGGGAAACGCGCCACATGGCCGTAGTGCCGTAACTGACGCTCCCTCACAATGCAGGTAATGTGCCTCATTCAGGACTCCATGAACAACTGCTCATTCGACACAAACTCAAACCAATGGTACCCAAGGATTCTCCAGACAGACACAGTACCAAAGGAGTCCAGTCTTAATCTCGGGTCACTGGATAGCGTCCATGTCTCACAATCATATGGCAAGACAGGAAGCACCACAACTCTAAAGACTTGGACCTTCAACCTTTTGCATAGATATCGGGAGTGCCACACACCCCTGTCCAGCAACCTCATGACCCCCCCGATGCACTCGCCAATCTGTCTACTGACTTCATAGGACGAGTCACCAGAGACATGAATGTCACTGCCAAGGTAAGTAAACCTCTCGACAAGGACAACACTCTCTCCTATTTTAAAATAACTTAGAAATAAAGCATTTAAAAACCTCTCTAAATCATTCAAGTATTTCTTAGTAATTTAAAATTACATAATTAAATGAAGTAAATCCATCCATCCATTATCCAACTCGCTATATCCTAACTACAGGGTCACGGGGGTCTGCTGGAGCCAATCCCAGCCAACACAGGGCACAAGGCAGGAAACAAACCCCCGGACAGGGCGCCAGCCCACCGCAGGACACACACACGCACTCACCCACACACACCCGGGACAATTTAGGATCGCCAATGCACCTAATCTGCATGTTTTTGGATTGGGGGAGGAAACCCACACGGACACGGGGCGAACATGCAAACTCCACGCATGGAGGACCCAGGAAGCAAACTTGGGTCTCCTAACTGCGAGGCAGCAGCGCCACCGTGCTGCCTCAATGAAGTAAAACTCTTTTTAATATTTATCAGGTCCCGCATTTTTGTGTGCAATTTCAAATTCAGTTCCTAATTTACTAACCTAATAACATCATGTCCTTCTATGCAAAAGAATGTCGAGTGAATTCTTTGCAATAAATTTGAGTCGTGTGCATTCTGAGACAAATCATTTGCCAAAACAGCACTCTTAAAATGAAGGGTTCCTTAATGGTGGGTTGTTGTGTGCTTCCCTCTAGGACCACTGCCTGACACAGAACCATATCATTCCAGGGTTTGGGCAGACCTACTAGAAAACTAATGAGCTTCAGGGCCCTTGGCTACGGCAGGGACCACGGCAGTGAGCTTAGTCCATATTGCTTTACATTTTTGAGTGTCTACTGTATGAGGGGGAGTTTTAAATAACATTAATGATATAGTGTAATTCAATATAAAATAATAGCTAAAATAAAAATAAGGTTTTTAAAGTATAATGTATCTTCTTCAAGCTCTTACCTCATTAATCTGGTTATGGATGTGTTGAGCCTTTGGATTAAAGACCAAGCCCTCCTGGTGCCGGGTTTTTGCTGATGATTTTGTGTTGTGTGGCCTCAGAATAGAGAAACTGGAGAGGAAGTTGGAAGAATGGAGAAGGTCTTTGGAAGACAGAGGACTGAAGATGAATAGGAAGAAGACAGAATGCATGATGTTTAATGATGATCAGGGTTCAGAAGTTAACCGGCAGGGAGAGCTATTGAAAAGAGAGGATAAATTTAAATATTGAGGATCAGTATTAGCCCAAGAAGGAAAACTATATGGAGAGATAACCCAAAGAGTGCATTGTGGATGGAACAGTTGGAAGAAGGTATCAGGAGCATTGTGTGATCGAAGAATTAAGGCAGTGGTGAGACCAGCAATGATATACGGAGATGAGACATGAGGGCAGTAAAGTGAGAGCAGGAGAAGAAGTTTAGATTTAGGCAGAAAAGAGAATGTTGAGATGGATGTATGGAGTCAGAAAAAATGACAGAATCAGAAATAAGACAATCAGATGAACAATAAAAAGTGGGAGAGATAGCTAAGAAAGTAGAGTAGGTTAAAGGCCCAAGAAAGAACTTTTATTTTTTTATAGATCTGTAACAGACCACGAGGAGTGAATAACTGTGAATAAATGGTAACAGATCTGGGAAATACCAATGGGTCCCAATTTTAAAAGGACTCTTGCTGCATACGTACAATAACACAGAAAGTCTGGATTTTCCTATAGTGTCCTGTTAGGTAGCCTACCATACATCCAAGATGTATTTTCCTACACATTATGAAGTTATTTTTTAAGCATAAAGAAACAACTTCATACAGTATGCAAAGAACCTGTCCCAGAATGAATTAGTCAAGCAATGGAACTACGAGGAACTATACAATCCAGTAAAGAACCCTAAAGTGCCATTAAAGAGAATGTGTGCAGGCAGTCGCTACAAGAATAATAAGAAAATATTGTTCCTTTAGATTTACAAAATTCAGGATATCCATCTTATTTTTTAGACTGCATAAATACTAATTAGTGCAGCATTAGCACATTAACTCAAATGTTTAACATGGATATTGATTTTTACATTAAAAAGTGAGAATAAAAAAACGTATTAAAATGTCAATCTAATTCTAAATAGACAGGCAGAGTAATAAATAAGTAAATAATAATGCATACAGGTATGCACATAATTCATGAATAAAAAATTAAACAAATATACATAATTAAAGAGGAGAGATCTGGGTTAGTGCGCCTACTCCTCCACTGCTCAGTTTATCGCCGTCTCTAAGGTTTATTCAAATTGTATGACTTTTTGAGAAAATTGATTTTTAATTAACGTCATAAAGTGAACTAGACTGGAAATTAAGAACAACAAAAAATTCAGAGAATCCGCGGAACGGCACTGTCTGCTTACTGCGCGGCTTCAGAAGTTTGGCATCCAAAAATGAAAATTAACAGTTTTAAATAACATCTCATTGAGAATTTATCTTTAGTCTCGATATTCATAATTGAAAGCGAGTAAATAGAAATATTATCGCATGTTTGCGGCCAGGCCCCAGCTTAGATTCTGGATAAGCGGGTATGGAAGATGGAGGGCCGGCTGGATGAATGACTCAAGCTTATTTGCATTATAAAATCGGATGATTACGACAAACAAATCCTCGACCAAACGTGTTCTCTTCTTTTTTTGTATTTCGAGCCTTTGTCTGTCACATTGCCTGACTAAAGCTGCCATCTTGTTGCTTTACTTGTGTACGTAGATGTTAGGGGCTCAGATCGTCTTTTTCCACCACTCCCATTAGTGATAACGTGGAATTATATTCAGATAAAAGTTCTTTTGACTGTGCCGGATTTGAGGTGTGTTCACGAATATATTCAGGATGCGTTTTTTAATTTGATCTTTAACATCTTGTGTAATGTAATGAAGTGGTCTGTAGTGGCTTTCATTGTTGTCTTTACTAGGCTGATACACGATAGCCATTACACCCCTGGAATTTGCAGAAAATGCACCATTTCTTCCAGAAAATTGTTGCAATTACAAATGTTCTGGTATACACATGTTTATTTCCTTTATGTGCATTGGAACAACACGAAAAAACAGAGAAAAAAAGCCAAATCTGACATCATGTCACACAGAACTCCAAAAATGGTCCGGACAAAATTATTGGCACCGTTTCAAAATTTTGGGTAAATCGTTTTAGTTCAAGCATATGATGCTCGTTTGAACTCACCTGTGGCAAGAAACAGGTGCTGGCAATGTAGCAATCACACCTGAAGCCAGTTAAAATGGAGAAAAGTTGACTCAGCCTTTCTGTTGTGTGTCTGAGTGTGCCACACTAAGCATGGAGAACAGAAAGAAGAGCAGAGAATTGTCTGAGGACTTGAGAACAAAAATTGTGGAAAAATATCAACAATCTCAAGGCTACAAGTCCATCTCCAGAGATCTTCATGTTCCTTTGTCCACTGTGCGCAACATAATCAAGAAGTTCATAGCAGATGGCACTGTAGCTAATCTCCCTGGACATGGACGGAAGAGAAAAATTGATAAAAGACTGCAAAGAAGAATAGTCCGAATGGTGGATAAACAGCCCCAATCAACTTCAAAACATATTCAAGGTGTTCTGCAGACTCAGGGTGCAACAGTGTCAGCTCAAACTATCCGTCAACATCTGAACGAAATGAAATGCTATGGCAGGAGAGCCAGGAGGACCCCACTGCTGACACAGAAACATAAAAAAGCCAGACTGGAGTTTGCCAAAATGTACTTGAGGAAGCCAAAATCCTTCGAGGTGAACGTCTTGTGGACAGATGAGACCAAGGTAGAGCTTTTTGGTAAAGCTCATCATTCTACTGTTTACAGAAAATGGAATGAGGCCTACGAAGAAAAGAACACAGTACCTACAGTCAAACATGATGGAGGTTCTAAGATGTTTTGGGGATGTTTTGCTGCCTCTGGCACTGGATGCCTTGACTGTGTGCAAGGCATCATGAAATCTGAAGACTACCAAAAGATATTGGGGCGCAATGTAGGGCCCAGTCTCAGAAAGCTGGGTCTGCATCAGAGGTCATGGGTGTTCCAGCAGGACAATGACCCCAAACATACCTCTAAAAGCACCCAGAAATGGATGAAGACAAAGCACTGGAGAGTTCTGAAGTGGCCAGCAATGAGTCTGGATCTAAATCCGATTAAACACTTATGGAGAGATCTCAAAATTGCTGTTGAGAGAAGGCGCCCTTCAAATCTGAGAGACCTTGAGCAGTTTGCAAAAGAAGAGTGGTCGGAAATTCCAGTTGAGAGGTGTAATTTCAGTTATTTTTTCCAAAGGGCGTGCAACCAAATATTAAGTTGAGGGTGCCAATAATTTTGTCCAGCCTGGTTTTTGAGTTTTGTGTGAAAATATGTCAGATTTGGCTTTTTTTCTGTGTTGTTCCAATGCACATAAAGGAAATAAACATGTGCATACCAAAACATTTGTAATTGCAACAATTTTCTGGGAGAAATGGTGCATTTTCTGGGAAAATTCCAGGGGTGCCAATAATTTCGGCCATGACTGTAATGACACAAGTATAGCGGAGTACAGGTTCAGCTTCCTCGCACATTCACATTTTCTTTAAAAAAATGAAAGTCATATGATGTAGCAAGAATCAGTTACAGTAAGAGCTGGTCATAATCACCGAGTCCACACGTCTGGTTCACGACCTCTCCCACCGACCCCTCTGATCGCCCCCCGCTGCGCGGAGCTGGATTAGCGGGCAGTCTGCGCTCTCGCTCGATAAACAGCCGGAACTACTCTGTCAGTTTATTAAAGTCAATAAGCTCAAATACGGAAAGAATGGCAACAAATGTTATCAATTATATTTTTCAGAAAAAAACTTAATAAATAAATAAAAATACAATTTAAAAAATAAACGGGTAGAGGCTGAGTTTTCAGATTTTTTTTTTTTTTTTACATATTTACGTTTATTTCCTTAGCAGACTCTTTTGCCCAAAGCGACATACAAAGGAGGTCAGCACAATCGAGTAAACAGTGGACCGGGGGAACTGTTTGATAATGCTATTTTATTTATTTATTTGAGATTAAGTGGCGCTTTATTAGTGCGTTTCCGTTCTAAAAAATTAAACGTGCAAAGTGCTTATAAGTGCTAATCGATTACAAGGAACTGTAAAGAGAACCTACTTATTAAAAAATATTTAAGATTACTTTTTAATTTGCACTGAAATCAATCGTCTTGGGATTATTCAACTATTTTTTTTTATTAATATTCGTTATATTGGCACTAATCATATTGTAAACAAATTATCACCTGTTCACTTCGTTAATTCAGGTATCGTTGTTGAAACAACTACATTTGTAAATAGCACCGCTAAACGGGTTAATTTACTTTATATTAGAAATCATGAATTTTCAGGAAAATAACAGCACTAGATCGAATTGCGTTTCTTCTTAATTATGGTATACAATGTAGCAAAAAAAAAAATATCGATTAAAGTCTAAAACAGTCCGAAATTAAATTGCTGTTGTGGGATACGGATTGAAATCCTCCAGTGCTGCAATGGTTCGCGGCATAATATCACGTCTTGTATCGTACAATAGCTCCCAATACGTTTCTTAACGATTTCTATTAAGTGTAAAGATTGTAGCGACGGACTGCACTGACGTCCCAGGATGCTCTGCGCCGCAGTACCTAAAATTTCACTGTTAATTGTTTCTTTCACGTCGGGGTTCAGACGGTTGTGTTTAACGTTGGTTTGTAGATTTTGGCAATGGGAGTGTTTTATTGAAGTTTAAAAGGGGGTCTGAGTTTGCCTATCACCACTAACTGATGCTGCCTGGTGTATGCGAGACTAAACGGTGGAGGTTTAATTCGAATGTTGCCGTTTGTGTGTATTGTTTGCCTCTACAATACTAAATAGCAAAGAAAAAGTATGTTCTTGATAAATGGAGTGTGTCAAATTGTCGCAATGTTTTTAACGATAAGAAAGAATATAGCTAATGGTTAAGCTTTTATTAAAACGTTTTCACTCTTAAAAATAAAGGCATCAAAGCGGTTCTTTAGGCCAGGGCTTTGCCATTATAGGTTCCTGATTTTAAAAGGACTATTGCAGTACACAATAAAGACAGCAATCTAAGTTCAGGTTTTCTTAACCTGTTAGCGTCTTTCTATAGCCTGCTATATCTTAAATATGTTCGTTTTGCCCACCAATTAGCCCAGATAATCAATTTAAGATACAAAGAGTCATTCCAGAATTAAACTGCTCTTTGTCAAGTCGTGCTTCTGTACGATCAACCACAGAAGCTAGTGAAGTGCCGCAGGGAGCCGTTAGTTTGATTCACAACTGCGCTAACACAGCGCATATCCTTCAATGTAGCGTCATGGCCAGCTGGAGCCCTTTAAGAAGAGGGTCGCCAGTCCAGCCCAAGGCACCCCATGCAGTCCCCGAAGTCGTATTAGGCATGGCGGTCGCCGATCAACTATTATTGGGCGGTGTTAGGAGCCGATAGAGCAAATTCACCTGTAAATTGCCGTCAAGACCTGTCAGCAGTGTTGTATGATGCTAAACTGCCCCTTTCTCATCACATTAAGCCATTTTTCAACCGTTAAAGTTTACATTTTAAGCGAACTAATAATAATAATAATTCTTTGCAATTATATAGCGCTTTTCTCACTACTCAAAGTGCTCAGCAATTGCAGGTTAAGGGCCTTGCTGAAGGGCCCAACAGAACAGAGTCCCTTTTGGCATTTATGGGATTCGAACCGGCAACCTTCCGATTACCAGTGCAGATCCCTAGCCTAGCCTTTTTTTTACCAAAAAAATAAAGGAGCTCATTAACAGGACACCATACATTAATTGTAGGAATAAAATATCAAGGCCTTTATATGCAAAAATCCTTAAATGAACAGAACATAAGAAGGCAGGTGAAGAACAAATGCAAAAGGAATAATGCAGCTATTATAGTCTTTAAAAATAAAGTGCCAAAGTGGTTCTTCAGAGCGGTGCCACCGGGGAATAACTTCTGGTTCTTAAACAAGCCATCGAGGATTCCAGAATGAACATTTGTATCAGTAGCAGGTTCCTAAAATAAGCATAAACAGATGTTAACAGATGTGGGAAATATCAATGGGATCCCGTTTTTAAATGGACTCTTGCTGCATTCAACAACACAGCAGATGCTAAGGTCATGTTTTTCTCATCGCAGTTTCCTTTTACGTTAGACTATTAACATTTCTGTGTTATTCACATATTGGGAAACTTTTCAAAGCTCGAAGAACCAGTTTCATACTCAAAATACCCTTTCCAGAAATAAATGGTTCTTTGTCAAGCAACGGCATGGAGCATAAAGGAAGGGTTTAGAGTGTACCTTATATCATTAAAGTGTTCCAAAAATAATCCTAAATAGAAGATACCAGATTTGTGAAATATCAATACATTCATGATTTTAAAAGCACTCTAGCTGCACAACCTAGACCAAGATCAGGTTGTCAGGATCCGGTTTCTACTTAGTCCGTCTGCCTTTTCAAAACCCAAAGAATCCATTTAAGAAACCTTCCCAGGAAAAAATGGAGTTTTGTCAAGCAAAGGCTCTACGAGGAACAACACAACCCAGTAAAGTAAAGAAGTACTCGTGTAAGAAAGTATAGGAGACAGTTGGTTTAGTTTCAGTGTGTGTTCGAGTTCATATTTACTATGTCGCAATTAATCTGCAATTAAAAAAAATAAAATGATAAATGAATTGCAAAAATGGACACAACTCGGCAATTTAATAAAAATAAAATAAATGAATTGCAAAACTGCACACAAATCGGCGTTTTATTTAAAGGAATAAGAATGGAAAGCCAAAAGAACAAACAAGTATTTAATAAAAATAAACGAATTCCAGTAAACACACACAAATCATACAAATGAAATAGTGAATTAGCAAAAGTGCAAACAAATCTTACAAAATAATTAAAAATAAGGCATCAGTTTAACTGGTGTTCTTGTTGTATTTACTGCCTGTAGAGGAGATACCTGGCCGACACTCGGGAGCATTTTTTTATTTCTGTGACTAATAAGCTGGTTTACATTTCCATTCAATAAAATATAACCGCTTACTTTAATATATTCTTGTTTATCGTGGCGCCGTTGATTGGCGGCTTGTTGGACACGCAATTAACTTCACTGAACTCCGTACACGTGACAGCCTGCTACGGCTTACTTGAATTCATTTATATTCAAATACTGCTGGACGCCCACTACTAACATGATGAAGCTATTCATTTATATTCATGTTCTTGTACTACTACCAAAATGATGACTTACTTGAATTAATTTGTAAGTTGTACAATACTAAATGAGGACTTACTGTTATTAATTTATATACTGTTGTACTACTACTGCGTACTTTCACTAAGTTATATTATACAGTTCTAGTACATTCTTAAAACTATGGCACTCTATGGTTCTTCATGTGTTGTACCCCGGAGCTCCATTTCTTGACAAAGCACCATTTCAATTCTGGGAAGGATTTTTCACATATGAAGTTGGTTCTTGGTGTTTTGAAAAAACTTCCTATATACGGGTGGAAAATTAAAGAAATCTTTAATGTATGACAGCCTATCTGGCAGGTAACAGATTAAGAAAAGCTGAAGTTAGCTTGCATTACTGTATGCAGCGAGAGTCCTTTTAAATCCCTGAGCCATTGGTGTTTCTCAAATCCGTTACCATCTATTCCTGGTTATTTAACGTGTTAAGTCCGTTACGTATTTAAATAAATAAAATGTTCTTTCTGGAACCTTTATGTGGATGATTCTTTTGGGAGCCAAAAATGGGTCTTCTACATCATCGCTCTGAAGAACCTCTTCATTTTTAAAAGTGAACTGCTACAAAAAGGATGTCTATACTTTCCTTTATATTCATGGAATTGTACTGCTACTATCAAATAGATGACCGATTTCAACTAACTTCTACTCATAATGTTTTAATGGAATCGAATTCTGGTCTTACGGTGCATTCTTTAAGTACATAATACAAAAGAACCATGGGATTTTGAAAGCATAAAGAGTGTGGAACCAAAAATGTGGAATAATTGTGTAAATGTTTATAATTCACTTTTTTTTTAAAAATCGACGCTGTTACAAATATTTTTTACTTCTTGTGGTATTTCTGGTTGCTGCAAACACTACACATTAATTTTGCTGCCAAGGTATATATGAAGAACAGCAGAAAAAATAGCTGAACTGCATAGCATGAGGCGTAAATATTTAAGTTCCACCTCATATAACCCAATATTAATTGACGTTATTAAAGAAAGCACTTTTTTATCCTGCACTCGGCTAATGAGTAGTCTTTCTATTATAACAATTTATTTGCGGTCGTTGTAATGCGGCGAGACGCTATGGCACGCTCAAGTACACTTCCATTTAGTTATTTGGCTGACGCCTAAATCCACGATGGTTTACACCATTGGTTACATGTTCTTTTTTGCCCACCAATTGTCGCACAGGTAGGTAAAGTGGCATCCTCCTGATCACACACGGTCGGTATCAGGATTCGAATCCACAGCTTCGACATTTGAAGTCCAAAGCTCTGCCTAGACTATCTTTTCCCTTCTCCTTCCTCTACACTGGTGGTTCTACTTTTTCTGCAGATGCCCGTGGCATTGACACGCTGCCCTGCCCAGAGGCCTCTGCATGGCTGACCAGACACCCGCCGTAATGCTGATTTCGGGCAGAGGAGCGTTCAAGGCGGAGAGCGGGCCACTCAGAAGGGGCCTGTGCGGATCGCTGAACTCCTGCTATGCATATTTCTTCTGAGCGACTCATAGGGTAGTCAAGTCAAGCAGGGTTTTTTTTTTATTATTAATCAAAAAGAGCGTAGCGAAAATTAAATTCCTCTCGCTAATTCCGCTTTCCAGATAGGCAGGCATGCAGACTGTAGGAAAAGTACTGTATAATAGAAAAAGACACGAGCATTAAGCTTTCGTTTACTAAACACTTCGAATTATCTGCAAACCGGAGGTCTTGACTTCCCTTACTGGCTGTCCACAGGCATTTGAGTTTTTTTTTGGGTTCCAGCCATTGTGTTAATTAGCAGCCAGTTGTTACTGTTAAGGGACCTTGTCCTTTAATTACACGAATTAACCCTGCCGCCGTTCTGTCCACAGTCTCACAAATTAACGCGCATGCAAGCTTTAAGTCTCTAAATTTCAGAAAGTCGGTTACCGAGTCATTGATTTTAGTGCACAGTGGTCTTGTCTCTCTTTTTTATTATTAATTTGCATTCATTTGTTAGTTGCGATAGTCAGATGTAAAATAGTTCGTGGTTTCATAACAGACGATAAACATTTAACAAGGTGGGGAAACAGGGACCACTTACGTGTGTTGCTTACAACTATTATAAAACAGTTTGAATAAAATATGTGAAATGAAATTAAATGCTGCAAATAGAAAAAAACTGAGCACCTTTTTTTCGAATTAAATATAGGCGTACGCTGATAAGGCTGAATGAGCGCAAGCGAAAGGTGTAAAATCAAAGCACCTGCTCCGATACATCGGCAATTGGCACCTAATTAATGGGCTATTCTGAATGAAATTCCCGCAGCCGATTCGATCTTCTGAAACTGAGCTTGCGAGGTCAAATGCTTTATTTTTTTTATTTAGGGCCTTTCAGCACAGGACGTCCCACAAAAAAATAACGGAACTGAGTCGAAATAAATAAAGTAAATTCAATAGAGGAAGTACGCCCTGCTTTTTCAAGCGGAAAAACATCTAAAACACTGATGGAATGTTCTGTAAATAATTCTGTTATTTCAGTTTTAGCCAGCCCGTTACAAATTTAAACCTAGTGCTTCTCATTTTTTTTTATATTATTCCCAAAACAAGCTTTTTAACATAGAAGAATTCTTACATTCTTCTGCGACAAAAGAGAGTTAGCAGAAAACTACACATCATAGCATTGGGTGGGATGATGGCGTAGAGGTTAGAGCATCGTAACAGCATCATTGGCCCCCAGGCAGAGTAGTGAGCTGGGGCCCCTGTTTTGAATCGTGGGCCTCGCGGTCAGTGCCAATAATAATAATTAAAACAGCCCTGGAGCGACCCTCTTCTACCTCCTGTATAATAACTGCAACCGCAGCCCCTCTCAGTCAGTCCTCACTATTTCGTGTTAGAACTGGCGACACAAAACTGCCCCGATGTAAGTAGGCATAAATGCACCCTTTCTCCATCTGTTGCTAAAATAGGTTTTGCCTCAACATTAATTTGACTGGCTTAATTAAACTGTCCGATGGCTAAAATGCACATCATTTCCATTTTTAAACAGAAGTCTAGTGTGAATTACAGTTAATGTGTATTTTAGGGTTTATTTTGTAACAATGATGAGACAATGATTTTTACACTTACCATATAAATTTGCTCGAATATTACATTAGAACTGCAGTCGGCAGCAAGTTAAATTATTTATATATTAAAAAAAAAAGTTTGGAAGTGTGCGCACAGTTGGCCTTAAGTTTCCATAGAGACAGTGATGCAGTTTAAAAGGGGCTGGGTTTACTCCAGCTGCGTCCCATCACAGACGTCAGCGCAATAGATTTTCTTTAATTGAATTGATCGTTAATTTGGAAGGCAGAAGGAGTGCGAGGAACGAAACTAAATCCTTATGTTGGAGTTTTTTTTTCTTCTTCCTTCTTTCAATTGAAGTTTAATTGAAACAAGCTTGATGTAAAGGATCGGGGAGATAAAGGCGCTTCTTTTTCCCTCCTTTCACCTTCACAGTGCACCTTTCCACTTCATCACCTTTTTCTGTTTTCTTTCCGTCGGTACGTTTGGCTTCTCGCACTGTATCACTTGTGCACCCTTTTCACCAGTTTTCTTTTCCTTTTTCTTCTTCTTCCTCGTCAATTTTCCCAGGAAAACTTTTGGGGGAAAAAATAGAGGAAGTGAATTTTTTTTGTCTTTGTGGGAATAAATACCAAGAGGTCGCGATGAGCAATCTAAAGTCTGAGGCCGAGCCAAACAACAATGTGGAAGAAGAGGTAAGTTCAGAATGTCAGTTAAGTTTTTTTTTTTTGTCTTTGTTCTGGGTGGTGGCGGCTTGCGGGGGAAGAAATGAGTTACCCTGCATAAGAATTTGTTCAACAGTCCGGCAGCCTGCGAAGTATTTAGGCTTTCGCGTATCTTTACGTGCCGGAGGATTTCCTATCTTTTAAACCTTGAAACTGCTCACTGTGTTTAAAATTCCTTCTCGGGCGCCCCGCCAAGATGAAACGAGACCGTGGGATTGGAAGGGGTGCAGAAACTAACCGTTGTTGTGTTTAGCGGTGCTTTAGTTCTGTGGCAGTTTCTAATTAACTTTTTAGAGCTGTCCTCTCCTATTCTGATGACGGTTTGTTTTCACGTTTAGATTTATCGAAAGCCCTGATTTTCGGGTATATATTAAAAAAAGGCCAGGCTGCAGTGAGTTTTCTTAAATAAACTTCTCGTTTAAACGGTGTGATGTTTTTCTTGGTACCTTATCCCACTATAGGTGTGTGCTTTTAAAGTAAATGAATCGCATTTGGGGACATTTGAGCTCTCAATGATGAACTAGGTCGGGATCCGTGTGGCGTTAAAAACCTGAAACGTCTGCTGGACTCTGCCGTTCTGATGTCCTGTAGGCTCTTAAAATGCCTGGCTGTAGAGAGGCAATCTGCTGGGTTGTGTCGGTCCGTTATAGATCCTTGGCTTACCTATGAGCCTCTACCTTCTGGTACGGGACCTTTTGCCTGCAACACTTGGCAGAGCCTTTCTTTGGGCTTTGAAGAATTTCCAGGTTCGTGGACAAACAATTTAATTTTTTTGTAGTAGGTTATCTGTTCACTAGCAGGTGAACGTCTTTGTTGATGCATGTAGTATTAGGAACCCTTTGGTACTCCATATCTTCATAGAGCTTTTAGGTCCATAAATCACTTTCTGGAATATTCTTCTGTGTGTGTGTGTATGTATAGAGAGAGATATAAAGAGGGATCTATCCAAAATGAGGTGCCATTTGATAAAGGTCCTCCGTCATGGCCCTGGAGAGCTGCAATGGCTGTAACTTTCCACTTCAACCAATTAGAACCTATCTAGTTCAATTTTTTTTTTTTTTTCTCGATTTTAGTTAATATCCTTGTTGGGATTTAGAACTGTAAATTCCCTAGTTTAGTTTCAAACTCCTACATTTTGTTTTATTTGCTCCTGGTCTCCTTAAGTAGTCATCCGTTAATGATATGCTGATAACCAAGAAATCCCCAGCTCTTCCTCTTCCCTTGGTTCAATGTAAAACTGTGAATCCGTCCTGTGTAGTTGTGTTAATAAAATGAGGTAAAGGACTGAAGTGCAAATGTTCTGGTCCCGTAAACATTTGGCTAATTTTCTACAAAAGGGGAAACTTGAATAAAATTTTTGTGTTGGATGAATATATGCACTAAACAGTCCATTAGCAAGGACTACTTAATTTGATTCTAGTTGGAATGAGAGCTTGTAGTCCTCCAGGACTGTGACGGAGGACTTCTGCTCTTCGGCATTGCTCTAATGAACCCCTTTAGTGTAGACCTGTATCCAAAAAAACCCTTGTTCACAGTCTTTTAAATTTTCAAAATGTTTTAACCTATTGAATGTCATCCAGAGAATTGTGTAACACCTCTAATGTAAGATGCCCAAGTGAGCACATGAAGCTGGCTAATTAGATTTTCATGGGAGGAAAACTTGATTTTAATGACCTGGTGTGTTGCAAAATCTGTTTCTCTGTTCTCCAAAAAACATGCCCTGGTAGCAGTGTCCATAGTTTACAGCAGAATGTATTGATGCGGAGCTTCTGTTTCCCTGTTAATTTGACCATCGTGTTTGCGGTTCTCACTTAAACACTTGTTAAACGACTCCTTTCTATGGTCCAACCTTTTGTTTAAAAGTGTGACTTGGTTATCTTGGATGTAATTTCAAAATTGTGTACTCTTTTAAATATTAGGTGGGTAATTTTTATAAGTACCTGAAGTAAAGTCTTAACTTCTTTTTAAGCACTTCCTCGCATGTGCTTACTGTTTTGGGATTCTATTCATGGTGGTCCATTAAATTGTCACTGATGATGCTTAGAGTCCTTATTCTAGGGTTAGGCAGGACAAACTTCTCAAAGTGGCACCAATAAGAGTCTCATGAACAGAACTTACAAAAAAAAAAGGGGGGGGGGGGGGGGGGGGGGGGGTTGTGATCTGAATAACTTTCTAACAGCTGATGACAATTGCTGCAATTATCAAAAAGGAATATGAACAGCTGCTCTGGTTTCTGTGGTGTGTTTTTTTTTAAGGCTGCCTACCAAGAGCGCCCTTGATCATGTTCTTGTTTGTTATGCTCTGCCAGATAAGTTTACTTTGTTAATCAGACCAGTTTCCTTGAGAAACAAGAACTGGCTTTATTCATATGGTGGCACATGCTGAAGAGCACTACCTGTGTCACTCTTGAGTGAGTGAATAAGTGTAAGTCCTCTTTGAAGTATGGAGTACTGTTTTGGTTCTTTCGTAATTTTAAATTTTCCTTGCCTTTTGAAGTTTCCTAATGTCTGACTATTGAGGCACTAGTGTCATGGGCCATGTATTGTATGGCTGGTGCTTGTCCATTACCCCAGAAGACCATAGAACTTGTGTAGGTTGAGACCCCAAAATTTAGTGCTCTTGAGCACCTCCCCCCAGAATGTAACTGAGCCTTTGCTAGTAAAGTTGCACTTCGGCACATTTTTAACCATTTTAAATTAAGGTGGGTGTTCCCAGAACCGAGGTTGGGAAGCACTGGAATAGATTTAATGTTGGTCACTAGGGTTTGATTTGAGCCGGGTTGGGCAATGTCGGTCCTAGAGAGCTGTAGTGGCTGCAGGTTTTTGTTCCAACCAATTACTGCTGCTGAAACACTTTCTTAAGTGACGCTTCATTTTAGTGGTCTTAAGGTTCCCCACCCTCAGTTGCTTATTTCAATCTTAAACCGCTGCATTCATGGTTTTAATGGTTCATTATAGCAATAAAATATAAATGACAAAGTAGCCAGCACTTCTCCATCCAGTTTTCATTTACATTGGTGTTCATCATGCACGGTTTGTCACATTTTCTATTATGATTTATGAAATCAAATTTTTAGGCTTCAAATCATTTGGATGATATCCTTGGAGAGAGTCTGCAATGCAAGGTTCTTAGATTTTTTTTCTAACACACCTAAAATAAGGTGTAGAACTGTGGTGTAAGCACTTGGTGGCATTTCGATGAAGATCATGCCTATTAGGAAATGTCATTATAAACATAACTTTATGAATGACTTTTTGGTAAGTGTTTTTCGGGTTTTAAAAAATTGTCCAGTGATCTCGGGGAGCAGTAATGTCTGAACAAGGCAAGTGGGTGGTGTAAAACCTGAGGAGTGCGTAATTTTGTCCAACAGGGCTGGAGTGGCCAAAGAGCAGCCACAAGAGCACAAAGATGTAAGGGCTAGATTGGCCACTGGGTGTTGGAGGGAGGCAACAGGACATAAGGATGGCTGCAAAATCTATCCAGTGAACAGAGGCTGTAATTGCACAATGTGATTGAAACGGATTGACTTGTACAATTGTGGCTTTTTTTTTTTTTTTTTTTTTTTTAAATAAACTGGTGTTTAGCTATACTGGTATGCATACAATTAGTACCTCGTAGTGTGGTGTGTATGTGCTGTTGCCTCTCCTTTAGCAGCGACCTTTTGGTTAAACTGCATCCCACTCCGGGGGTGCGTGTGTGTGAAGTTTGCATCTTTCCCAGTTAGCGGATTTTCTTTGTGCACTTGCCTTTACTCGGTCTGTAAAATGGTCAAGTGAGGGGAAACCTGATAATGCTGGTTTCCTGTTTTATGCCAGTTTCCAGAGACCCTTTTTATAAATGTTAAGGAAATGGATAGTCTTGTACTAGACTACATAAATCACTTCTCTATGCCTAAATTGACATTACCATTCTGGAAAGAGCCTACATCTGAGGGCTGTAGGGATTTCCTGTAGCGAGTGTGTGCATGCATGTGCTAACTAAAAAACACACACACAATGGGCCTGGTGGCTGTCCTGGCCACAATCGCCCACTCGCTTCCCAAATGATTGTGCAGGCCAAATCTGTGAGATAATGTGACATTTTAGGGTAACGCAAGAATAGCCGTAGAGCTAAAGCTAGTCTTCCGATTCTTGTTGAAGCACTTGGCTTAGGTCTTAGATGAATGTAATGTCTGGAATGGTGGTTGGGGGAGGTGGGGCTGTTAATCAAATTGTCTATACCAGGGGTAGGCAACGTCGGTCCTGGTGAGCCGCAGTATGTGCAGGTTTTTGTTCCAACCCAGTTCCTTAACGAGAACTGTTATTGCTGATGAAGCACATATTGCTTAAGTGACATTTTAATGCTTCATTTTAGTGGTCTTGCTTGTTAAGGTTCTCCAACCTTAATTGCTTATTTCAATCTTAAACTGCTGCATTCAGTGTTTTAATTGCTCCTTATTAGCAATAAGATGTAAAAGACAAAGCAGCCAGCAGTTCTCCAGCTAGCTTTTTTCCCCAATTACATCTGTGTGTTCATCATGCACGGTTTTGATTTAATAAAACACTTAATAGAAAAATGTGACAGACTGAAAATGATCTGTTTTAGGCTTCAAATCATTTGGATGATATCCTTGGAAAGGAAAAAAATCTACGATATAAAAGCCTTACATTGCACAGACTAACAAGCCATAAAAATAAGGTCTGAGATTGGCAATGATTGGTTTCTAATTAAGCAATTGGGTTGAATGAAAACCTGTAGCCACTGCGGCTCACCAGGACCGACATTGCCTACCCCTGTTTTACATCTTATTGCTAATAAGGAGCAATTAAAACACTGAATGCAGCAGTTTAAGATTGAAATAAGCAATTAAGGTTGGAGAACCTTAACAAGCGAGACCACTAAAATGAAGCATTAAAATGTCACTTAAGCAATATGTGCTTCATCAGCAATAATTGAGTTCTCGTTAAGGAACTGGGTTGGAACAAAAACCTGCACATACTGTGGCACTCCAGGACCGACGTTGCCTACCCCTGGTCTATACCACCCAAAAATACAAGGAGTCCCAGTAAGTGTGTGTACTGTTGCAGAAACCTTGTGGTAAATGCTGTTCTTTGTCCAGTTTTTAAATTGTAGAGTGGGTCCTCTGACTTAAAAGCCCACTCTTCTTGGTGACCAGAAGTGCAGGTTTACAGTGAAATATTGGACACTGATCTATTTTAACATGGATCAATTACCTATAGGATGGCAAAACTCAAACACAAGGCTGCAATCACTTTTAAACTTTGTGTTGTCAATTGGAGGTTCAAGTCTTTGTAATTTCCATCTATTACCCAACCTGCTATGTCCTAACACAGGGTCATGGGGGGCTGGGAGGTTGTCTCCTGGAGCAAATTCCAGCCAGCGCAAGGCAGGAAATAAACCCCGGGCAGGGCACTCGCACCAGGGACAATTTAGGATTGCCAATGCACCTAGCCTGCATGTCTTTGGTCTGTGGGAGGAAATCCATGCAGGGAGGACCCGGGAAGCATACCCAGATCTTTGAATTTATTTTTTAAATAGCATGGTAACTTGTTTGCATTATATTGTTTTTGATATGGGATGCCTAGAGGGGGGTGTGATGTGGAGTTTAACTATGAAGTTAACTGATGCATTTTAGAACAAAATGCGAGGAGGTGGTCTGTTTACTTTTTGCTTTATAGATTGGCTGGTAGGTGGGGATAAGTTTAATGGGTTTTTCAAATTTCATCCTGTTGAAACAGAGCGACACAAATTGGGTTAACAATGGTTTTTTTTTTTTTTTTTTTTTTTTTTTTTTTTTTTCCCCCAAAATGTGGGAAGGGATTGGAATGGGAGTTAAGGTTGAGTTCTACAATGGAGTTGCTGGCTACTTTGTCCAGTCTTGATGTGTAATCATGGCTGTCATTGAGGTTTGGGATTTTTGTCCTTTACAGTACATCCTACCAGTTTTAGGAAATAGAGTTTCTGGATTGGTAGAATACTGTATTTGATTAAATGTTAAACTTAATGGAGATTTTCACCAATTGCTGAACTGGCTGCATGTTCCAAGAACAAAGGTTACTGAACTTTGGACGTAAAACTCCATTCTGGTGTCTGACCAACTCCACTCCACTTCGGTTTCAACACATCTTAATGGAATGGCTTGAATACATCAGCAATTTCAGAATTTGGTCTCTGAAGGGTTGGTTTTTTTCCCTTCAATCATCTGATAGCTAAATGGAGCACATGAAACACATGTGTTCCAGATTGTGATAAACCAGATGGACTGTGCCATTGGGCATCTCCCAGGTTCATTTTAAATTTATGTAGTGCCTTTCGTACACTCAAGGACACTTTACAATTCAATAAACACATTAACAGAAGTTTCATACAAGAAAATACTCATTGAGGTGTTTTTAAACAGGAGTTTGAAATGACTTATTCCTGGCGAAGGCTGAGAGGAAGAGCATTCCAAATTGGGCTTGGTTTGCATCTTACGGTTTGACTCATCATTAAATGATGCAGTTAAAATATGGCAAGCTGTGTTTTCATTAGCATTAATAATTGGATACTAGTGGAGAAAATGGCTGAAACAAAAGCCTGTAGCCACTGTGGCCCTTCAGGAATGGTGTTTGACTGCTCTGCTCTAGTTTTAGTGGCTTTTGCAAGATTATCCCTGAAACTAGTAAAATTGAGCACTCGGTTGAAGTAACCTACAAAATTAGGTGTCCATTTCTGGAAACAAGGAGTTTGAATAAACAGTCCTATGTAGAATGTCTATGAAAAGACTTTTTTTTTTTCTTTGTTTAATCTGTTTTTAATAGTCCCTTTTGGATGACATAGGACATATGTCCAGTATTTTTGTTTTTGTGTTTAAATAAAAGCTTTAGCTACCAAAATACCATAGGTTGCTTTATTTGGGAGTGTTCTCAACTTTTTTGAAAACTGAGTATGGATAGACAAAGGTTACTGGCAACCACCAGAAAACCAGAAATTTTTTAGAATCCTTCATCCCCATGTTTTAACTGTCACTAGACTATCTTGTAGATTGTCATTTCAGTCTTTAGCTAGAAACTAGGGGGCTTTGCTCACCAACCCCCCTGCTTGCACTACGTGCCAACCAGTTTGCATCTCTGCCGCTTGCGTATGTGGATTTCGTGTTCACCAACCTACAAATCTCATGGATAGGCCTCGTTGGGAAGAAACACTTTTCCCTGATGGCAACATGAATTAGATGATTTACAAGTCTCCGACTTGGGTGATATGACATGTAGATAGTTTTGCTTTAATCTCTGTCCATATTTGATCTTTTTTCACTTTTCATCCATACCACATTGAATTTTGATTCCTTGTTTAGAATTACATTGAGTCAAATTCCAGTAATGCACTTGCAGCCCTCTATTGAATGAGTGGCTTTTTCTTCATGTAAATGTCAAGTTTTTGGAATTTTAAAGTACTCTGGTCTGAGGAGAGGATTACAACTATTTAGTATTGTCCAAGAACCAGGGGTAAAATTTTAAGACCTCTTGCCTTCTGTATATGCTTTGCATCCTTTGTCTTTTGCATTAATCTACTGCTTGCAGTTTGGCAATTTTTAATATGAGCCATCAGATTCAAGCTTGTGCCATTCCTTGTAATAAAAGCTGAAACAAAGTTCCTAATCCAAAACCAATTTCTGGTTCTGCTTTGTTGAAGTCCACACTGTTGCCTTTGCCTTGTAATATGCCAACTTCCCATGTCTTTACCACCCTTGCTTCTTTTAAACCCTTATTTTCTGGAATCCATTTTTTATCACACTTCTATTTTGGTTTTGGTCTGTACATCTAGTGTCGAGCCTCACTGCCAAATTTTACTTGCAAGTAAAGTGCGGGTGTAATTGAAGCTTATCATGACTGCTAGAGCAGATTGGTCAGTCCTGTCATGCTTGTCATTAGCCAGCGTGGAGCTGGTGGCATTCAGGATATGGTGTGGCATCCATCAAGCTTCCTTTTCTGATACTGAAGATTTAGATGAGTCTTAATATTCTGGGTAAGAGATGGCTCTGTAATATTGTGCCTAGAGCTGCGGTTTTAGTAATTCTCAAATAACATACATGGTTTGGTTGAGTCTGTTTGCTCTCCTGTGGATATCTTGCCTACTAACTTATTTTGGGGGGGAGTAAAATTGTGATTGGAAGTGGCTCATAGAACAACCCTCTGTGCCCAGAACAATCCTAAAGAGGCCAACGTGTAAGCAATCGTATCCATTAGTCCCTTGAAGGCTTCCTACACTGGTGTTGACGCCTTATCAAGTATCCCTACTTGCCCTCAACAGAACAGGCTGGATTAGTTTCATTATTGTTGGTAGTTCAAACTTGCCTCCATGGAGTAATTTTTCTTGGGCCGTCTGCACTGACTTGAATCTCTTCTGCACTCAGAATTGCTCTCCAGCAATACTGGGTTTGAACCTCCTCCAGTGACCCAAAGCTGTTCCTGTATTTGTGGGACTGCAGATATGGTGTGCCTGGGAGTGACCAGCTTTTAGGAGAGCAGAGTAGTTCTGCTTGTGCTGCCATATATTAAACCACAAGATGATGCTCTGCATTTAACAGGTTTGTTCTGAGGAGCATTCTGACCCCCTTGGAGAATGAACATAGAGGGTTGTAAGAGGTTTGGTCACATCTGGCACTTTTGGATTGCATGTCCCATCTGTTGTATTTGACAGTGCAGTGATCTTTCTTTGAAAACCCTCTGACTTAACCGGGTGTGTTTTGAGTTATTTCAAAACTTGAACTTGGCAAAAAAAAAGCCATTGCATTACAGAGGCAGCTTGTACTAGATGGTGAGCTCTCCTGGGTTGTACGAAGTGGGTATCTTCACCTATCCCATGTGTGAGCTTTTTCCCAAGGCTGTGCTCCAGGCTTCCTTGAAAGGAAGCCATGCATGCATTTAGTTGTTTAAACATGTACTGGGAGAATTGCTGGAGATCTGCCCTTAGTGACTGATTGTGAACACCTTTTTAATACAAGGAAGAACTAGATAACAAACCTTTGGATTCACTTTTACTAAAATGAATTAACTTGAAAAATCTGAGCTATCAAATTGCTGGTTAACTGAACCACCTTTGCATTATACCATGTTTGGAAAATTTTAGCCAAGAATGAGAATCTCCAATGATGGCTATGAATTGATCCTAATTTTTGTTAATCCTATGGTAAGATTTGACCTTATTCGCCCACACAAATATGAAGATGGGGCTTGGTCACCTCAAAGCTGAACACTTCAGCTTTACTTGTAAAATTGGCAAAGTGGCCCTCTGGAGGAGACTACCAGGACACACTTGTGCAGTGAGCTAAGCAAATTCACAACACCAGAGCCTATTGAAAGGAGACCAGTCATCTAACTAGAAAGCGGAAAAAACTTGTTTGGAAACTAACTATGAAATTCTTAGGCTAAAGCTGCATTGGAGAGCCTTTCAATGAAAGACCCAATCTTTCTAGATAGGCTTTCTGCAATGAATTTTTTTTTTTTTTTTTTTTTTGGGAAAATTTTAAACCTAGTGGTTAAGTATCCGAGAATCCATTGCACATCTTAATTTTTTTTCCATACCTTGTTTGTCATGGGTGTCAATTGTAAGTTTCTTTCCAACTTGTTTTGAAAAGGGTTAAACATTGCAATCCCCAACATGTTAAATTTGGGCGAGATTCTCCAAAGGATCATAGCACTGAGAAAATTAGCTTCATCTTGTGACTGCTCACTAGTTTGTTACTGTACTTCCTAACTTGCCAACTCCATGACTCGCCTTTCTTAAACTGGCTGCCTGTTCCAACCGAATGACATGGTGGTCACCAGGCAGAACGTGTCAAGATCCTGTCATTTTTCTCTAAATGTTTGGAGGTCTTGGATTTGTACTTGACCAGTTGTCATTTTTGCTTGAATGTTGTAGGTGAGCTTAAATTCTGAATTAGCCTGAGCCGCAATAATTCAGGGCCTTCATAACAGGAGTACATGGTAGTTGTGTCAAATTTGAAATATTGTTTCAATTTAAATGTCAAGTCCAAGCATGAATTGTAATTGACTTTTTCCCCCACCCTCTGATAGAGGGCTAGATCCCATGCAGAGGATCAAAAACCTTTGAAATAGCAACTTTGGCTTATTGTTTAGATCTAGTCACATGATTGTTTAAAATTCAGAACCTTCTGGGAGGGCTAGAACCACCAGTAAATAATATTGGCCTACACCTGGCTAGCTACCTGGAAATGTCAAAATGACATTCCACCTGCCAATATTCCCAATTCCAAAGCTTTGTAAAGGAGCAACGCTGACCCCCTCTATCAATTTGTGAACTGGTTTACTCGATCATAAGTGGGGGGTTTTTCCTCACCCCCCCCTCAGTCTAAACATCTCAAAAATGAAGTTCAGTGTAGAGCCTCAAATGGATGGGGGGACCCTGAAATGCTGGGCATGTTGCATAACTTGCTATCAAGATTAGTTGAGTGGTCTATAATGTGGGGTGTTTTTGTAATGAGTCAGGAGGGGACAGTCGAACTGAAGCTATTTTTACAGTTCAATCCCATTCTTCCGTGGGAGGGTTGGTGGCAAGTGGGGTGCCTCTGCAACCCTGTCTTACTGTCCAGACTGCTTCGACTCCCAGACCAGTGAGCAATATTCTGTCCATCTTCTCTATCTCCCTCTGCTGCACTTGCCTTCTGTGCATCCCTGAATGATGTGTCTCCACACAGCTAGCTTTCCTTTGTAATGTGCTCAAAGTAGCCAGGTTTTAACTTTTTATGAAGTAGTCCTGTGCTTTCATTTAGCTGCTTGAGACCCCCATCCATTAATATGGTGGTCTTTCCATGACTTGGCTTTCAAAATGTTGTGCTACAGGCTGATGGTCTGTCTGCTTGAGGGTCCGTCCTTCACATCCTTATGTTGCAATTGGCTAAATGAGCGCTTTATCCAGCCTGACTTTTTTTTTTTTTTTTTTTTTTTTTTTTTGACCCATTTTTAGATGTTGTTCAGCCTGTAGTTGTCATTGTTGACAGACCCCATTGCTATCTGCCTTTTTAACTCCTTTTTACTATTTTCTGACTACATCACCATAAAAGATGGATCCCATGTAAATGAAGCTTGCAACCTGTTTGCCCATCATGGAGCGGAGTGGAGATATTCGTAGGAGCACCTGCTAGCAGTGAGTTGCAATCGATGCGGGATGTGATTAAAAGCATGGACCGATTTCTCGGCATTAGAAAAGGAAAGAGTGAACATGGGATGTTACAGCGGTGAAAGTAAGTTTCTTAATGTGGTTTGTGGGAGGAATAAGAGGGAGTAATCGAAAATGACACAAAGATTCTTTACAGTAGAGGCAGGTCTGATGATCTCTGCCAAGATGGACTGGGAAGGAGCTCATTTTATTAAGTTGCACTTAATTGACCTCCTGCAAATTGGGACTAAAGGGTCCAGTCCTGTGTGTGTGTGAGATATATACACACTAAAGTGCTGTGCTCATTTTTTTGCACACTTGGGTCTGATAGTGAGCAGCATTTTGACATGCCACTGCTGAGTGGTAGCAAATTTCAATGCAGACTTTTCATATGGTGCTATTGTTTGGAGCAAGTTGCCCACCTCCATCTAAACTGCCAACTCCGTTTTAATATTGAACATCCTACTGTTCTCTGAATGTTATTAATATTTTGCTTGCTTTATGGATGGTGGTCTTTTGAAACCTGCCCAGCGACACTTGTCTGAAGTGGTCATTGGGCTTACTCAATTGTTGACCTCCTTTTTGTAAGTCACTTTGCTAAGCAAATTTAAACTTAAACTGCCTCCAAACATTCCTGGAGGTGTCCACTTTTGTAGGAAAGTTGTGCCATGCAGCCACTTATTCTGTTTGCCTGCTGGAAGAACAAGCTCTTTAGAAGTGTGTGTTTTTTTTTTTTTTTTTTTTTTTTTTTTTTTTTCCCATTGGTCATTAACCATAGACAAAAAACTGGGGACCTAACTGGGGATTTTAATCATTCCAAAGGAGGATCACAAATGAGGCACCAAGTATCAATTTCTCCAGTTGGTAATAGATAAGCTACTTTAGGGTTCAGGTCGAAGCACCTTCTATAGACTTGTGAATGTTTTCTTTTTAAATGGGTAGGAAATGCAAAGTTGCCTGAAACTATTGGGAAATTTTTGAATACACAATTTAGTATTGTGGCTGTTAAAACCGAAATGGTGGGTGATTGGGGGTTGTGAGCACTAACCAAAGACCGAATGACAACCACAATTGAACATATGGACACATTAACTTCGTGATTCCAAGACCTGGGCCCTCGTGTATAAACTGCGTATGCACAAAAATGTGTACGCCAGATTTGGGATGTGCGTTGCTTTACACACGTTTGGTTTTTATACATTTTCACGGCAGCCTCCCTCCTTGTCTACACAAGTTTCTGCTTGGTTTTGAAAACTGGCACCGCCCAGTGTCAAAGCAGTGCTACTGTTTATGGTCTGCTTTATTTTAATTTTATTTTTTTTAGGATTCAAATCTATGATGTGGGGTTTATCAAACACACAAATTGCATATTGTTTGCAAATTCACTTTATTGTAATCTTTGTAACAATGGTGCATGGAATGGCCAAACTTTTCCAACTACATGGCTGCTTTAGCATTGACCTCTCATACAGAAGAATTTGGGCATGCACATTTATAGGTGGTTTTGCACCCCCTGCCCATTAAAGCCCTCTTCACCAACCACCAATGTTTTAGCCAATGGCCATGATCTTGCATCCAGTGATTATCACATGGGCATCTGTCCAATGTTCTGAGTTCATCTTGTCTATTGAAGTGCACCAAAAAGCTGTCTGGATACTAGAATTGCATTAAGGCTTCCTTAAAGTGCTGCCTATATTACTACAAAGAGCCAACAAGGAAGCATGGCTAAGAATTTTTAATAGGAGGAATTTTTCCTTTATGAAAAGCATGAAACTTCTTGATACTGGTAATGCCAAAAATGACAGAGTACATAAACTTTAATTATCAACCAGAACATTTTATCCCTGGGTGATATTTGGCTTTTTACAGAAGCTCTTTAAATAGAAATCTATACATCCTCACCCACCCACCCCAGAATGACTAATACCCCACCATAACCACCAAGGTTGTGCCTCTAAATTCTTCCTTTTAATCCTGTGTATTGCTGTGAAGGAGCCCCCATAGCATTTCCTGACTTTTGGCCCAAAAAAAAGTCCTCATAGGGGTGTTAGTATGTACCAAAGAGGATGTGCTGCAACATAGCTGGCAGTTTTGCTACAACCTCCAGTGTGTCCTTTACTGTAACTGAACCTACCCTCTTAAATTAGTTTGTTTTGGTGGGCCTCTCGAAGTTCTGCCACCAGCCCAGTCCATCCCACTACTGTGTAGAATGTAAACTGGTAGAGTTGTAGAAGAGATGGATGTCCCTTCCCACATTAACGGAATCCAGTCTGTCTGAAGTAGTGTCTGCTCTGCCCTTCTCATTCCTCTGTATTGAGACCAGTCTAACCTTTTCAATATAGATCCTCCCCCCCCAAATACTTGTAGGAGTGGGTCAACTCCACAACCACTCCCTGAATGGTGATTGGACATGGAGGTGCTCTGGTACAGTAATGCAAAGGATGAACAAATTTGTATTTCAGCCTTTTTGGGGGTGGTCAGAGTGCAGGGTCACCCATTCGGGTTAAGGGCCCAACAAAGTAGGATCCCTTCTAGCAGCAACAGGATTTGAACTGGTAACCTTCCAGATAGTACTGCAGATCCTTAACCTGTGTAGATTTGTATAATGGGCCAACACTGGGTACTTGACTAGTAAAGTTTTTTTGCACGCAGATAAGCAAGATGGGGGCCATCTAATTTGAGACCAATTAGAGGCGAGATCTGAATCCCTGAGTATGAAACTGGTTGGAACAGCAGTGTAGCCACCTTTTGGGTCCCCAGGATGGACCTGGTTAATCTCTGGCTAGCTCCTCCTAGAAGACTGCAGCTACATAAGCAGTGGGGTTTTAGGTTCATTATGGTGAGCCAATTTTGAGCCACCCGCTTTCTTTCGAGTTAGCCTTGCTCATTGACAAGCACCTGGCCTTTCCCAGTGTCTTGAGCAGGAGGAAGGTGCTCTATAAATGTTTGCCTGTGACACATCAGTTCTTATCTGAAGCAAGTCCTGGAACTTTCTGACCTCTCCATGTCCATACCAAATGTTTTCTTGCCAGTCTTCCTGTCCTGCACATTCCCAGCAGACAGACCATCGCAGTATTACTTTTTGTTAAAGGTTTTTTTTTTTTTTTTTTTTGTGCTGAAGCTGGGTATACAGTAGAACTGAAAAGCAAAAGCATTGCCAGCATTACACCAGGCAGTGCTGCCTTCCTGTGCCGTGTTATCAGCTGTTTGGCTGGAGTTCAGACAGAGGAATGTTAGATTAAAAACCCCCATGCAAGACTGACATGCTGGGCTTCAGAATGAGCTCAAACAGATCTCTGCTTTGGTCATTTTTGACATCTTAACACTTCCCTATCTATCTTCATTAAAACCTCGAACTGGTTGTCATGCCGGAGGCCTTGATTTGCACATAGTTTGCTATCACTTCAGAAGTTGTAGCACAGATGCTCTTCACTCTCTAGAGGACTTATTCGGCTGTGAGTAAATGACATGCTCTGTTGCCATGCTTGGATGGTTGCTGCTCTTGACAGTGAGCTGGCTGTAAGGAACTTGACAGCTGAGTTGGCTTCTGCTTGTTTGTGCAGCCCTGGCTGTCCCATGACTCTTGCCTTTTATCTTATGTAAGGGTCAGACTCCTTTTTCCTCCAACCCCCCCATCTCAATGTTCATCTGGATGGGGAGAAGGGGCCTAGTGATGCATAAAGCAAGTGGGTTGCATTGGTATGGACCAGGGTTCACCAAGTCTGGTCCTGGAGGACCACAGTATCTGCAGATTTTCATTCCAACAGTATTCTTAGTGACCTGTTTTTGCTGCTAATTAACTTCTTTTGAACTAATTTTAATTGACTTAATCTTGAAGCAGACATTTTAATTTTGTTTTGCCTTAATTTAGCAACCGAACAATGAGATACAAAATTAGATAAAACTGGTGTCTAATATAAAATATCTGAAAATAAAGGTCTCAGGAATGTCAATCTGCTCAGGTCTCCGGAACATTTTTAACAGTGCTCTTAGAAAAGTGAATCAATTTCTGAAATGTCTGCTAATGCACCACGAGAGCAGCAACAAGCCACTGAAAGAACTGGTTTAACCACGACCATGGCACCTCATTAAGCAGCTGGTTGGGGTTTGAGGCCCTGACTTAGTTGGTCTTCTGTTGGCTCCCTCACTTCATTTCTGTTTGGGTGCCATTTAAGGAAAGATGAAGCAATTCAGAGAAACTAAAATTCACTGGACCAAATCCTAAAACCATTAAAATGAATTCCTAAGTTTAATTAGCACAAACAGGGCACTCATTAAAAGGGTTAGAATGAAAACCTGCAGCCATGGTGGTCCTCCAGGACCAGACTTGGTGACCCCTGGTATGGACAAGGGGGGTGTTGGATTGTGGAAGGTAGGTTAGGCAGTTGGTCCAGTAACCCTTTATGCAGCATAAATGTAGAGCTGTCCGTTTTGATTGCAAGTGCTTCTGGGCTTTGAAATCCTCCCTGAAAAGTCGTCCTTTTAATCCCTGTTATGGTAGTGGTGTATGGATTATGGAGGTATGCCCAGCATGCAAGTGAGTGTGAAACTTTAAATGTGTCCCAGTGAATGGGTATGGGCTCCAGAAATATGAGGTGGGCTGAAGGTAGGGGACTTAACAGCTCTACTTAAATGTCTGGTCTCGAATGAAGAGACTTTTCTCATTAGCAGGCCTGGTGTCAATTTGGCGGGTGGTGTGATTGTAATTAGCACGCAGGAATTCAGCTCCGATAAGCACTGTTTAGACTCCAATTTTTCTGTTTTGTCAGTTGGATAACAAACTGAACCTGCAGTATCTGGCGAAGTTTGGGTTGAGGGTAGTTCCTCCGCCTTTTTGTGTGGGTCGTGTTGCACTAAAAAAAAAAATGCTGCTTAGAAAAACAAATTGGTGCTTATAGCAGAGATGGAGTTTCTCCCTGATGGGTTGTGCTTTAAGGTGCACTAACAGAAGCTTCACATGGTGTTTTTTAGTAATGGGGTTTTGGGGTATTTTGAACTTCTCTAGGAATTTTGACTTGCTGAGGAAATGGCCACTTGACAGGCCCCAGAAGTTACATGTACTGTTTTGGGTATTTCTAATCTGTTGCGTGGTGTAAAAAGCCAATTAAGGCTTCCACTGTGTGCATGGTAGGAAACTCTAGATGGTATGCCTAGATATGGGGCAGAACCCTGCCCAATTTTTTTTTTTTTTTTTTTTTTTTTTTTTTTTTTTTTTTTTTTTTATGGCTTTTTAAAATTTTCCTTAAATTCATTATCCAAACTGAGGGATTTCACTGGAATGACTAACTGGTGGATCACTTTAAACCCTGTTAAAGGCCATTGGTTCTATGATGGAGCTCTCTGAATTTTGCCCTAACCCTTCAGATGTGCACCCAATTCTGACATCCCCTTTAGTTTCCCTGGATGTTAAATTTCTTCCCAAATGCTATTTTAGGATTATCTATCTTGCAGTACAATTTTATAATCCTAATGAGTGGCACAGATGGAATTTGGGATGATTTTTTTTTTTTTTTTTTTAAATGGGTTGAACGCATCACATTTAAAGGTGCTTTGATTTCACACAAGAGTCAAATTTATCCCGAAGATGTTAAACTTGGCATATTTGTGTGTAGTTGTGACTTTGTAAGCATTGTTAGTGTCTTTAAGAAATTGCATAAGATTTAAACTACTCAAAGCACTTTATGTAGAATGGAGAGCCTATTCCTCCACCACCAATGCGCAGCACCTACCTGAATGATGTGACGGCAGCCATTTTGCACCAGTATGTTCACACATTTAGCTTTTGGGTAGTTGGTGGATGAGACCCTCAATCCCTGTCTTGACAAAAGTACTTGCCCTGTGGTTTTAGAAGTGGACTAATTTTTAATGTCCAGTTTCCATGGAAAATGAACCCTTTTTATACAATGGACTGCTGTGGGATGCCAATACTGAACAGGAAACAATACATCCTCCATGCAGAATTTGCTACTTGTGTTAAAAAAAATCCTGATGTTGGCTATCCTGTCCTGCTTGATGCCCAAATTATGCTTTCTGTTAATGGTTTCTACATGGAGGCTTTCAACAATCCGTTTTCTGATCATGTGCTGCTCCTCTAAATCAAATTTAACTCCCGAATCCACCACCCCCAACCCCCTGCCATCATGGCTGTTTTGGGTATTCCATTGAACATGCTGTCGTGGATCGCTGGGGCCCTTGCCTGGCCCCTGTGATGGAAGGACTCTGGAAGAGGACCGGTTCATGGGGCCCATGGCCGTCACCAGAAAGTGCCTGTCCAGTTACGGAACTCTACTACAGCACTTCTGCCAAATAATAATTCTTTGCATTTATATAGCGCTTTTCTCGCTACTCAAAGCGCTCAGCATTTGCAGGTTAAGGGCCTTGCTCAAGGGCCCAACAGAGCAGAGTCCCTATTGGCATTTATGGGATTCGAACCGACAACCTTCAGATTGCCAGTGCAGATCCCTAGCCTCAGCCAGTATTTGGAGCACTTCCAGGTGCACTATAATGGTGGCTGCCTTACTACATTCAGGGAGCCAGAGCCTGGAGATGGTGGAGACCAAGCTTACATGCATGCAGAGAAGGGGGTTGTGACGTTTTAATTGTGTACTGCCCTCCTGAAATTGGGAGCTAGGGAATAAAGCTGCCCCATGAAGAAATACTGTGTGCTTTTTGAATTTATGGTCTTGTGACCGTCTGATTTCAGACTTGGGGAGCTGTACGCCCCAGTGGCAGACCGCACATTTCACACCTAGGCCTTCAGTAGTGCTCCGTCTGAATCAACCGCCCCTCAAACTAATTTATAGTTATAAAAACTATCTTAATATGCAGCAATACAGTATAGAGCCGTTGCATCACAGAACTCCTGTAGCCACAATAAATGTCTCATTGCATAGACAAACCAGGGGTGAACAAGTTCCTTTCTACTGCAGCTACAGCTGTGACACACCTAAACATCAATAATAACTCAAACTTGCAATATTTAGGAAAATTGCAACATTTTACTCACAAAATTCAGATTTGAGGAAGAGGATGGATTTTGTTTACAAACTGTTCAATTACTGTCGTACAGATTATCGCCATCAAAGCTAATGCTGAAAGTCGATCCTGCCCTGTCGTATTTCTGCCATAAGTTTTAATTCGCTTTAGGGCTGAAAATGTCTGCTCGACACAAGCAGTGGACACTGGAATGGTCACCGCCAAACATACCAATGTGTACAGCTGCCCCATGCTCATTCAGATTTTTCTATTACACCATCCTATCCAATCAATGGGTCTGAATACGGTGACGTTGCCGTACGCCTGCTAGAGGGCCCTAGTGACCCCAACTTGAAATCTGATTGGTTGAAGCAACAGTTTAATCCTCATTTATTTTGTTAGAGGACCTGCAGAATGGATTGTGAAGGCCTCCGGGCAGACGACTTTGACCCTGCCTGGCAACAAATGAAGGCTGAAATGTGATTGGTTAAATGCTTTAATACGAAGATACATGTCTGGAAGCAGCACAACCATCGGAAAAGCTATGAAAGGAAGCGGACAGACTATTTGGAATTAAGTATTCATGGTCAAAATTATAATCGGTTTGTGATTTCAGATTTTTTTTTTTTGGGGCTTGCAGGCCCTGATGGCCCACCACTGATGTGGTGATGGTAGAACAAGATGTACAAAGGACAACACTGAAGGTATAAAGGCAAGGATCCGGTGGTAAAGTGGATGCTTTTGCTTTCATTTGAAGTGTTCCTCAGCCCAATTCTTGACAGAAGTTGACCAAAAACCTTCCTAACCTAGCAGTGGGCAGATGTTGTCCTTTTATTTGCTCAACTAGAAGATATTCTGACAGCAAGTCAAACAAGGGTAGTTCTCTGTAGTTTTGGGGTTTCTCATTCTCCCCTCAAGCCCCCCCCCCCCCCCCCCATAATTGCAAACATCTTCCTCCAGTATCTTATTTAGGGCCGGATTGCAAGATTTAGAGGTGGTTGGCATGTTTAGAATTTGTCATGAATGATCTGGGTGACCAATATCCAAAGTTTTTCTCATTTCTTAGATTTGTCTAAATTGTTCCCAACATCCTTGCACTCAAATCTATTTCTCCTTGTTTTTAAAGTGTGTGCTGGCGCCTTCGGCAAAGAGCACATTCTATCAAATGGCACGTTGTTTGTAGTGCGGAGCAGAACGCTCTTAACATGAAGTGGGGGAGTGAGAAGGAAATGACATGCTGCAGCTGCCTCGTATTTACAGAAGGGTAACATTCAAAATGCTGCTTCTGCCTTGTATAGTCTTTCAAGATCCACTTGACAGACTTATTAGGTTGTGAATTCCTTTAGTGTTTATGAAATGGATGTGGGTGAGACAATCCAGCTGCTGTCTTGAGGGGTGTTGCTCTTCTAAAGGCGCTTTCCCCCATCTTCCCTGTTTTGGATACTTCAGTGTTTGAAAACAACTACAAATCTGGGATCTCCTAGTAGTCTTGGTGGTAGATCTGACATCTTGGCTTAAATGGGCTTCAACTGTACCACTCATCATGTGGTGTCTGCCTTCTCTCAAATGTTCTCTTGCTGACCTCAATCTGGCCCTCCATCTCTTAAATATAATATTTGAGTTCTTTTAAATGGTGCTCTAAAATGGTTTGCAAGTTCAACTCCCATGGGAGTTCACTGCATGATGGACATGTACTACAGTCATTTGTGAAATTTGTGCAGTGCTCGTACAAGTTAAAGCACTTAAATGTTCAAATTTTCATGGCAGACATCTTGTGCATTTCAGCCTTTATTGAAGGGAACAAATGTGTGAATCTCTCGAACTTTAATTCTGAGCAAATGCACTGTTGCTGGGGTTCTCGTGGACTGGTCTGTGTTTTAATCTTTAAGTGAATATGAATGTTTTGATATTTGGATGCCCTCTTGTGAAATCCTACTTCATGCATAACTTCATGGTGAAGATGCTAAAGCCATGACACCAGTATTGTCATAGCACGTGCTTTCTCTAGACGGAAAGTCTGGCCAAAAAAGCACAAATGTGCACCCAAATCTCTTGCACTAGACTCTTGGGCTTATGTTGACACACATTTTTAAACTTCATTTTAAACAAATGATCCCCGGAAATGTACTACTAATTTTACATTTAAGAATCTCTCCACGCGAATATCCTGCTGATGTGTACAGACTCGGTATAGGCAAATTAATTGGTTGTGTGTTTTTAGTCATTTCTTTTGAACAATGTTTCTTCTGCCTATGTATGTGGCTTTCAAACTGTACAAAATCTAATTTAGATCCGGGGGTTGTGAAGTCCAGTCCTGGAGGACCACCGTGGCTGCAGGTTTTCATTTTTTTTTTTTTTTTTTTTTTTTTTTTTTTTTTTTTTTTTTTTTTTTTTACCCCCCCCCCCCCCCATGCCCTGTTTGTGCTGCAAACTTTAAGTTCTTGTGAATTGCTTTTAAGATTTGTTCCCCCGAATTCCTTTTATCATTCCTCCGAATTTCATCATTTTTCGTTAAATGGCACCCAAACAAATGAAATGTGAATTGAGGGATCCAACAGATCAATGAAGTCCGGGCCTCAAACTCCAACCAGCTGCTTTAATGAGGTGCCGAGTCTTATTAATTTTTTTGTTCTTTAATTTTGTGGCTTGTTGCTGCTCTCATGGTGCAATAGCAGACATTTCTGAAATTGAATTTCTCTTTCCAAGAGCCCTTTTTAAATTGTTTTAGGAGGCCTGAGCAGATTGACATTCCGGAGACCTTTTCAGATATTGTATGGTGGACACCAGTTTTGGCTCATTTTGTATCTCACTATTGTTTGGCTGCTAATTAAGGAAAAAACCAATTTAAGGGGTCGGAGTTTTAAAGATCAAATCAATTGGTTCAAAAAGTTTTTAAATGGCAGCAAAAACGGGTCACTCGTTCAGAAAAGGATTGGAATGAAAACCTGCAGCCACAGTGGTCTTCCAGGACTGGAGTTGGTGACCCCTGATTTAGGTTCATACGGGTTAGGAACCAGCACCATGGAAAGCAACTCTTCTATACCTGCTATGTTGGAATGTGGTTTAATCGATGCAGGGCAAGCAATTCTTACCAACCAGCAAATTGGACCCTGCTCATAGCATCTAATCAGGAAAGGGTTATTTAAAGAGCATGAGCCAATAGCAATACTTGGAGTCTCTAGCTCTGGAGAATTTTCAGGTGGGTTAATGCTGGGGTTGTGTGGATGAAAGCTTAACATTAAAATTTTGCATTGAGGATGTAGTTGTAGTCTCCTACCAACCTGAGCTGAGCTGATGACCTCTGAAAGAACTGCAAATGCCTCGGTAATCCACACCGATTTAAGAACTACTGCAACCAGCAGTTACTCAATACAAACTGCTACAGCAATCTTATAATGGGACTTGGGTTGTAGTTCTCTTCAGTTTTCATGTGAAAGAATCCAGTTTCCGGTCCCAAGAAGCACATTTCCAAATAGCAATGATTAGGGAAAGCAAAAAAAAACTGCTAGCTTTGTCCTGTGGCATCTTTGTGTTCTACTCGTACATCTCTAATTCAAAATTTAAGAATATAGAGCATTTGGATAGCGTTGCCTCAGTATAGCTTGGCTTTTAAGTACAAAGTAAATGGAATTCCAAAAGTATCTGCCAAGTGACTTTTTTTTTTTTTTTTTTTTGATGCCAGATATGTCAAAACTGGTGCAGCACACGGGAGACCCCAGGACAGTTTGCTTGGTGTGTTAACACTGAATGTTATGGTGAGCTGCTTTTTGCAATGGTGAGCAATTTGGACCGGTTTGACAGTGGTGGACTGGTTGCTTTTGCATTATGCCTCTTATGGCTCTGTGCTTTTGTTTTAGTGCCGCCTTCTCTCTTCCACCTTTTTTTTGGGTCACTAGGCTGCCTCATTCATGAGTTTAATTGTTTGACATAAGCAAAGAATACAGGCGAGTCTGACAGTGTGCCATGGGTGGAAGTAACCTATCGGTATTCATTCCTAAATGTCTGTGTTCATAGTGGTCTTAATGTCAACCTATTCCCAGTTTTTTTTCAGGAAACTCCTTTCCTGATCTCATTTGTACCTTGATTGGTGTTTTGGTCTGTCTCCGCATGTACGCCTCTGCCTTTTTTTTGCCTTAAAAGGAAAGGGTTTGTGTACTGAAGGCTTTTTGCATTTCTGGCATCTACAAAGGTTTGTGGCCTCTGTGCTTCTAATTTGTGTGTTGCTGGTTTCTTTTGAGGTTGGAGGGTGGGCAGCGGACTTAAATTTGGCAAATGTATTGTTTACATGAAGTGAAACAGTCCGCAAAACCTTAGGTTTGCACTGCAGCCTTTTAAAATCTGTAGATTGTCCCTAATACTTAACCACTTCCTGCTAATAACGACTGGTTTTATTTTTATTGCCCTTTTTTTTTTTTTTTTTTCTTGCCATCGCAATGGTGTTTGACTTCTTCACATTCACCTGATGGAGGTGAATGATCACTAAAATGTGTTCGTTCTTTGCCGGCTTCCTGTAAGTGGGCAGGTGCCACTTTACCAAGGATCTCTTAAAACAGCATAAACTGGGCACTGCAGGGTGGCAAACAAGAGCCTGGTGGTAATGTGCTGTCAATGTAGACTAGTGTAGCTAGTGAGCCAAAGGATCTGTGCAGAGGGTTAGTGAATGCCTGCTAATGACGGAAGAGCCAAGGAGGAACAATCTGACAGAAAAATGCTTCTGCTCCTCTGCCAGTGTATGGTACTTGGGCCCCCATATTTCCAATTATAAGGCAGCCTCCTGAGGACCAGTTATGAGGATGTGATCTTAAATCCCATGGATTTGATTGTACATGAAAATTAGATTTTCAAATCGGCTTCATGTTTTATAAAAGTTTGCATACTTTTAGTACTCTGAAAATCTGAGTTGAATTTATATCTAAGTATTATAGAACAATTTGGATTCGGGTAACTTTTTAACTTGAGGTAACTGAGTGCCTTTTTAAAGCTGATCTAGGATGGAAGATTGATACTTTATTAATCCCAATGGGAAATTCACATTCTTCAGCAGCAGCAGCATACGGATACAATAAAAAAATGATGATAATGCAGGTGAAAAACAGACAACTATGTGTAATGTTAAATGTTAACGTTTACCCCCCCCCCCCCGGATGGAATTAGTTGCATAGTTTGGGGGAGGAACGATCTCCTCAATCTGTCAGTGGAGCAGGACAGTGACAGCAGTCTGTCACTGAAGCTGCTCTTCTGTCTGGAGATGATACTATTAAGTGGATGCAGTGGATTCTCCATAATTGATAGGAGCCTGCTGAGCGCCCTTCGCTCTGCCACAGATGTTAAACTGTCTAGCTCAATACCAACAATAGAGCTTGCCTTCCTCACCAGAATAGACTGTTTTAATTCTATTAATCCATGTCAAATTTGACATGACTGTTAGGACATTTTTGGTTCTTTTACCAATTTCATATTTATCAGGTTTTCACCAGTTAATGAACAGCAAAATACATTTATATTTAGTCAACGGTTGGTCAAAACTGACACAAGATGTGGCAAAGATTTTTCCAGTGCATTTAAATAGGTCTCGTTTGTTCGTGGCCCATAAGCATTGTCTTGATCTTTTCAGCTAAAATGAGCTTTTAGTAATGTGGGCCAAGTTTTGTAATGTGATATTTGGAAACCTTTAGCTTTTTGTAATGTTGTTGACCCAACATGTACTTTAGTGAATTATACTCAAGTGTATTGCTTTATAACCCATACAGTCCTGAAACTTGATTTTTAGTGCTATGGTTTAAGATGGTTGCCCAAATTTAAAAATGGGAATAGCATGGAAAAGTGACCTCAAGGGCACCTGAAATTGGTGACAATAGTGTCAAAAAGGACACGTAAGGCACAACCTTAGTATTTTAGGTCTTCAAAAGCAAACTCATGGTGTGCAGTTTTATTTTTTAACATAGGGCTATAATGAAACACTCCTTTTGGGATTTGAAATCGGGACAAACCATTTTCAACTTATAATTGGCAACTAATGCCAGACCACTAAGATGCCATTTTTTTGGACTTAATAACCCAATGACCTTCAATATAGCTTTTTTTTTTTTTTTTTTAAATTATGGACTTCTGCCACCAGTCATCCCACACTTGCGAGCTTCACTCTGTTGTAGTGGTGATGCAAGTTCTCTTGTAACAGGCAATTCTGGCCTACTTTCAGCCTTTGTGACAGTGTCCTGTTTCATGATCCTTTTTTTAATGTCAGAGAAGTTCATCTGCTTCCTGTAGGATGAAGTGTTCAAATTTGAATTAACTGCTTTGACCAAAAGATGGGGCTCCCAGACTGGGTGCAATAGTCTTACACCCATGCTGCCTTAGATATGTCCTCTGTGGTGGGGAAAACCACACTGAAGTGTACTGAATGTTGAGCTTTCCAGTTATTGCCTGTAATTTCATTTTAAGAGTTAATCGCAGGTGGTCTGTTAACATTCTAGCCTGCCTTAAGGATGTCATGGGTGTTCTTTGGGCACTAGTTCGTGTGTACACATTACAGCTTTGCGCTTTTATAAATGGGCCTTCATTTTTGGCATGAATTAGGAATGCTTACTAGAACTTAGGATTTCTCAACAGTTCATGAGAAATTCAAATATGCAAATTTTGGATCTTTCCACTTTTCTAAATCCCTGGTCTTTTAATGTTAGGTGGTGCAGGGGGACAACTGCTCTTAGAATAAATGGTGGCAAGAAAGGATTAAGATGGACAGAATGGTTTGGTGTGGTGTTCCAGAGTTCCTGCTGTGAGAGGAAGGCTTATGATGACATTAGGATTTTTTTTCAGTTTGCCTATAGAAAGATTTAAGAAGACCATGTAATGACCGCATCCAAGTTTTTTTTTTTTTTTTAGGTTTTGTTAAACTTTAATTAGCATTTTATGTAGTTCTTCCCCTCGTAGCACTAAAGCTGGTTTATAATTGGTTTGCAGCCTTAAACTGGAGCCAGTTTTGATTCAGGCTCAAGTGAACAATTAGCAGTTGTCAATTTGGGATTAGCTGTGCTAATCTGAAATTAAAGTAATCCCCACAGACCTGTCTGCAGTGCACCATTTATGGGAATGCATTTTATAATGCATGTAGTAATTTATCATTCCAACAGATGGTACCTCAATCATTTGCAGTAATAAAATGCATCTATACACTTATGTGCCGTCTGTTGGAATTACACACAGATGTATAGATAAAAAGTGCAACTAGGTTGGCTATCAAAAGCTAAAGCACTGACAGACTGGATCAGGTTGTTGGCCCTGTTTGATTTTTGCTGGTATTGGGAGGAAAGGGGGGTTCTCGATTCTTTGCCAAGAGCAGGTCAGCCAATGACCCTGGAGTATCGACGGTTTACATATTCCAAAACCAACTTATTTCAAGGAGTTGCTTCTGATCCTCAAGGACCACAAGCTGGAATTGTGTGTGGTCGGCGCACCAGATGTGTGGAGTGATGAGGCTGTTGGGCACACATCACAATTGGGCATTTGGTTTTTATAATATTTGCGCCATATCTGGCATGTCTTTCGCAAGCTGTCTTGGTTGTGTCCTCTATTCCAAAGCACTTTTTTGTATGGGGTCCCCCCTCCTCCCCCCACCCCCCCCACTTTTGCAGATCCTTGCTCCACTCCATCCCTCCCAAATTGTATATAGTGTACAAATGTTCAAGCAATGATGTGGAATGGAGACACTGTGCCTGCTCATTAATCCCAACTGTTCTAGTCAGATTTTTGTATGCTGGACATCTGAACAGACCATTTGGGTGAGACTTTTTTTGGCAGCAAATAAAAATTTGGAGGAGTCTGTGCACTCTCATTGAAAAAGACCCAGAGCTGCTTGATACCAGAGGTCTACAGTGAAGTAAATTCACAAGTGGGGAGGGGAAACAAGTGTATTTTGCCTAATTTCGGGGAAACTTGCAAAAACGTACCGGTGTACCCCTGCCTCAAGCAGCCCCTCTTTCAGTACCAGAGGAAATGCTGAACATGTGCCCAGGCAGCTCTATGGACAGATGCTGTGGACAAATTTGGTGTTTGTCAAGTTGTGACATTTCCTGAGTTTTATTTTGATATCATTGTACAATATTGGACAACTTGTTTACAAATGCTAGTTTTTTTCTTTGCAGTATTTGACAGAACTTTTGATTTTTACACTATAGTAGTCTTTCTTGCTCCTACGCTACACAATTCACCTTTCAGCTGAGCAGTTTATCCAGACTGTAATGTTCATGCCCAGTAGTTCAATTATGATTAGAATTTGATTCCTTTTTGGATTCCTTTGTTTACATCAAGGGTGTCTATTTAAAATGCTCTTTAGTCTTTTGTGTAAATCCTGTAGATCACTTTAAAATGGTTTACTCATACTTGCACTGATCTCAGTAACTAATTTTTGTCCTTTTTACTTCAGTTTTAAGGCTGGTTTTTACCTCCTTTTTAAAAACTTGTAAGTAGTATTGATCTAGTTTGGTGTCGCACACAATCCTCCACAGGCCACTTGGCTGATCAACTTGGTCTTGGTGATTCTTCCCCTTTCTACCAAATCCCAACTTTTCCTTTCCTCTTGCTGCCATAATGTAGCGCGTTTATACATGCATAAATATGCATGTAATATTGCACTGGGCCGATGAGTCGGTTTCTTTTCTCTTTAAGAAATTCTAGAAAGCAGTTTTTAAGCTAATTACTTGATGAAACAAGTTTCTATCCACTTTTAGAATAGTGGTTTAGAAACATTCACATTTAAAATGAATGATTTATGGGTTAATGAGGACACGGGTAGCATCCGGTCTTGCTCCGTTAGACTTGAGTGCAGCATTTAACACCAACAGATCAGTCTCTTTAAATCTGACAATGGCTGGGTTACTTTGAATTGCATTGGTTTCTTATTTAGAAGGTAGAACCTTTACAGTGTACCACAAGGTTCTTTTCCAGGTCCACTGCTATTTTGTCTACGTTTTTATTAGGCCGGATTATATGTAAAAACAAAGTTGGCTACCACATCTATGCAGATGACTTGCAGCTTTACTTATTTATAGCATATGATGATCCTGACGCTCTGGGATCTCTGATCCAGTGTCTTAATCCTGAGTGGATGAGTAGTCCTTTTTCTAAAGCTAAATAAGGAAAATAAATCTTAGTAGTTGGCAGAACTGGAAACCTTTTTGAAGGCCTTGGAAATAAACTTGATCCCTTAATATTGGAAGTAATTTTTGGTGCAATGATTTTTGATCTAAACTTTGCAAATGCAGCCCTAGTAATATGGTTAAGGTGTAATTTTCCATTTAAGGAACATTGCAAATGTTCAGATCTTATTTTTAGAAGATCTGAGAAATTCACCCCTTTTGCATTTAGTCAACAAGATTACAGTATTCCTAAATGGACTACCGAAGAGCCCTCATTCGGTCGGTTCACACTGTAATGGCAAGAATCTTAAGCAGAAATAGAATTTGAGAATCGCACCATAGTCTTGGCATTACATTGGTTAGCATAAGAGCTGACCAGAATACTATTAATGGTGTATAGTCCTATATTTGACAGTGCCGGTCTCCCTGCATTATGCTTTTGGAATAAGCAGACCACTGTTAGGGGGGTCTAATATTGCAATGAAGTATAAAGTGATGAGATGGCCTTGTGCTGTTATGCCCTTAAAATCTGGGATACTTGACCAACGAATACACCGGGCTTATACTATGGACTTTTATTTATTTATTTTTTTTTTTATAGAATTGGCAAGGATCAAGGCACTGTGCAGGTATTGGTGACACTTCAATGATGGCACATACAGTGGGTCTCAGACAGTTGTATCAAATCGTAAAAATAAGGAATGACTTGAGTACATCTGCTAGAATGACTAGTGTTTGCAAGCAGTCTTTTTGGCCTTCAGGCCCCTGCAAAACTTTTCCTTCAGCCTTTTTTTTTTTTTTTTTTTTTCTGTCATCGGCCATCTGACCTTCTCAGTGTATACAGTAATATTTGATCTCGGTGAGCGTGTAGACGGCCAGTTGGCTGAGGTCTCCAGAACAGATTTTTATTTTTGACTTTTTTAATTTTTAATCTCCACTATTGTCAGCTGGTAATAGTCAGTTCATCAATTAATAGACACTTTTAGATTTTCTTTTGCAGATTTAACAAATCTGCTTGTTTTAAATTTTGTAATCATAACTGAATAGTTCACAGCACTGCCTGCACTTTTTTATAAAAAAAAAAAAAAAAAAAAAAAAAATTTATACAACTCATTTCTTGTATACTGCTGTCCATGAATTCTATTTAACATCCTTTTGATTTATTCCTGCAAGAAAAATTTAACATCTTATCCCTTTTGAGCTACATCCTATGTGTGAAAATGTGTAAAATTGTTTTTGGAATAAGCAAAATCTTTACTGTTGAATTCATACTCTTGGCTTTCCATCTATCATGCCCCTTTGTCTCTCCAAAACTGATACTTGGCTAGAATTTTTTACTTTTGTGCCTTTGCAAGTATAACTTGTGCCTCCACAATAAAATGTGTGGACAACTATAAAGCGTTTTGCATATACAGGGTGTCCAGTGAGTTTAACGTTTTATGCAGAGTACAAGTTGTTCTGATATGCGTGTGTCTGTGTGAATGTTTTGAGTCTTCAGGGACTTGAATCTGTGAAGCAATCTTGGCCTTCCAGTCTTTTTTTTTTTTAAATCCCTTCCTCCATGACTGATTTTGTAAATCTAATTACTGTGCAAGACTTTTTGACCAGGGGGCATAAGTGGTGGTAAACTATTCCATAGTGTGGTGGTTTGTGACCCCAATAGTTTGGGCAAGGACAGGACTTCTAATCCCTCATTTGCAGGTGTGTATCCCGTATACAAAGTGCACTGGGACTTTAGGGTTACCCTGTGTAGAAATTATGGCACCTTTCTGTGGGTCTTTGGAGGTCACTGGACTTCCTTAATCTTTTTAGATTGAGAGGTTGGGAAGGGGCCAATGCAAGCAACTAGTTTTAATAAAGCAGTTTAATGCTTTGGTTAAGCATTGTTTTTTAAGGATGCTTCACTTAAAGATCTTTCTAAATGGCTCCATCAGAAGTGTGCTATTGCCGTATCAAATGCACTCAAAGTTCACCAAAGTTCACTTTCACGCATAGTGACTGTTCTTAAGCTGCCCTAGAGGGTTGTGGGTTTTCTCTTGACTAGCCTGATCTATCAAACAGGAAGTTTTTCTGTAATTAGTGCTGCTTTCATTTCCTTTCTCCTCCCTAGAGTTCGCAGGCAAAGAATTTGCTCAAATCCTGGGAGGAGGTGGAGGACTACTAAACCATGCAAAACAAAGCAAAGATCCAGTCTCGCTTTAATAAACATGAAGTGCTGGCCATTTCCCTTCTAGAATGAGTGTAAGGAAAGATGGATTAGGAAAACGAGAGCATCTTTGAGAAGTGGTGGGCAGTAACTGGTCTGGGTTTTTGGGGGGGGGGGGGGGGGGGGGTTTGTAGTGACACCATGAGGTGGCAGTGTGGGTTTTTTTTTTTTTTTTTTTTAATCGATTTAACATGGCTACCCAGTCGGATGCCGTAATGTGGGATTAATCTCCTTCAGCAAGGCTCCTGCTTTGTTTACCTTGACTTTCTCTCTGAGTGGGGTCTCTGGCCTTTAGACTTGTATCAAGGTAACTGAGACGCACCTGTTGTTTTTTAGAAATGGAATAATACAATGTAGTGAAACACAAGGATTTTAAAATGTCAATATGCAGGTCAGACTGGACACAAGCCTGACTAGACAAACAGGTTGGCTGTTTACTGGTGGAGTTCTCCTTTTATCTTGGTACATTTACAATAGCAAGTCTTTATGGATAATGTCATCTGTGTAGTTGTTGCTCCAGGTTCAAATGGAGGATTCTTTCTGCACTGAAGTTCACACCTTCTCTTTTCTGTATGATCCTTGCTGCTGCACTTATCCCAATCCAAGTGGTTTGTCGTGTGGTGGGTGTGTCAGCATGCTGTTGGTGCCAGTACTGTGCTGTGGTTTCCTCGGCTTTTCTGTGGTCTCTTACACCTTCTTGGAGGGAGGGCATCGCTCGTTTCTGGCAGAAAAATGTAGATGCTGAAGTTCACTTCTTGAAGTGATGGCTTCTTCTCTACCTTCAGACTACTGGCATATGGCTTTGGCTGGATAGACTGGGTCTCTGCATCTGGTCCAAAATGTGAGTTTGGGTTTTGTATATAGAAGTAGTTATGACCCTCTGCTTCCAACTCCAAAGACTTTCTATAATAGAGAATCCCTGACCTTTTCTCAAATTGCCTCATCTCTCAACCTTGAGAGATTGGGTGCATGTGGTCTTAAAGGAAGGTTGAATGGTCTCCTGATTTGGATTAAGATCCTTTCCAGTTACAAAATTAGTGTCTTCTAATTGGTAGGGTTTTCTGTCCATCTTTGGTTGTCATCCCTTGAAGTATAGGTCTTTTTCCTTGCTGGAGTCCATTTCACACTTTCTGGCCCAAGAGGTCTGCATGGAAGCCTCTGGTGAGATGTCCGGTCACCTTTATTAACAGATGAGGGCCAGGCAGATCCTGGTAGAAGCTGGAGTTCAGTCACTTAGTTTGGAATGTAAGTGGGGGTTTTGCGTAGCTCGGTGCCTGCATCCTTGTTCAATCTTTCTTAACTGGCCTGGTGTGTCATGAAAGCGTCGCCGAATGGACATTGTATGCTTTGTCCTACTGTGGTGGTAATTGCCCCTTTTGTATTAAAGTGCAGAATCTCCTGAAAGTATTAATCTGCCTGGATGTGAACTACAAAGCTGTTGGTTCAGGAAGACCAAGCCCTGAGGATTCCATGAATTGTTTTTATATTCCAAGACTTTCCCAGAATCTGCCTAGTTGCTCATCCTCTCTAGCATGTCCTAGATTGAAGGAGTTGAAGCTTTTTCAGTTGGCAGCTCAGCCAATAAATGGTACTTTTGCTAGCTAAAGATTACAATATGCAAGCTTGTGCAGCAATTCAATCCCCTTTGATTACATTGTGTCTGAAGGGGCCTTAGTTGCCTCAAACGCTTGCATATTGTAATCTTTAAGTTGGCCAATAAAAGGGGCCATTTTTGTTGGATTTCTCATTGTATCCATTATGGCTAACACTAACTCCCTAGTAGTACAGTTAAGCAGTTGGAAGTTGAGGTGCTGTGATCAGTTTTTGAAATTGAAAGGAATTGGTACAGTAGATTGAGATGGTAACTTTAAAAAGGCGTTTACAAAGAGCATGGGCACACTGTGAAATCTGTCATTCGTTTCCAAACGGGTTGGCCTTCACATAAGGAAGCCTAAACACACGTTTCCGGGTTTGTATGATTGGGGTGGGGACACTTTAGGTCTGCTTGATGTTTTATCCAATTGTGGCAAATCGGATGGCCATGCTTGTTGGGCTGAATGACCTGTTCTCAATTGTTCTAATGCTATCATAGAGTTGCAGCTGTCTCTCTCCTAGGACTCTGTACTGGAGGTGAGCATGGTTGCTACTTTCTGAAAAGATGGAGCAAAAAAAAATTGACTATTAAGAGCCTAAACCTGCATTACTTAAGATGGAAGCTTACCATTGTATAATTGAAAGATACTTCAGCAGAAGATGGCAATAAATGCTGTGGTTTTAAACCATGCATTAAACTTGGAATCCTTTCAGGAGGATGGTCTTCAATACTTGATAGAGAGATTTTGAACACATGCTAAAAGGTACTGTGGTACTCTGAAGACTGTGTAGCTTGCTCCGAGCCAGCAGGTGGCACTGGTGTGCAAATGAACCTCGGACATCTGGGCACCTAGGGGTCAAATTCTGGGCTCCAAAGTGGTCTTCTCTGTACAATCCTAGAACACATGTTAAATGTGGTCCCAATTTTGTATTGGAAGTATACTTTTTATATTGAGATTCTTTGAGTAAAAAGTTAACAAGCTAGTTTGATACATGGCTGGCTTAACTCCTCTGTCCACATCATCCTTAACAGATGCATTGTAGCTATAGGTGCCAACTTTTCACCTTTTGAGGGTGGGCACATCTGTAATAAGCCTACTGCAGTCTTTTTCTCAGATTTTCAAGCCTTGCAGCCATAAAGCACTCTGGGGGGGCTGCCCCTATTCCCCCCCAAGGCCTGAAGCTATACATTCTGCACCTTTTTTCTTTATTTGGGTGCCTGTGTTGCTGGGGATGGGGCTCGGAGGAGAAATTTAGCCTCAAGATGCATCAACTTTTTCCTTTCTTGCAATAAGCTCTCCCTAAATACTCCTCACAATAGTTCTACTTGACTCCTGGTGTGCACTGTGGCAACAGACACCCACAATTCAGTGTAATTTAGATTCTTTAGTCCTTTTGACTTTTTTTTTTTTTTTTTTTTTTTAAACCCTAAATGACTGCTTGCTGCTTTCAATCTAAAAATTTTTTTTTATAATTTGAAAAAATATATACTACATTTTTTTCATAGCACACTGGAGCGCCAAACTAGAAAATTCCATAGTGTGCCAGCAATATTTTATAGTATTGTCTATTTGGTATGATTTTTATTTATTTCGGCCTGTCCTTAGTACATAGGTACCCTGTTACTCATGCATTTCACAGCACCATTCTTACAAAGTCTGATTTGATTGTTCACTGTACTAACTGTTTGTTAAGAGTGCTCATTCATACCCATTTGACAAACTTGTAACCAAAAGGTACAAGTCGGGACAATCTTGCCAGCATTGTGAGCCTTGGAGCAATACATTGCCCAGAGGCCTTTTGTTTTGATAGCAAAACAAACGCTGGCATCAAACATGGTATACCGCTATCCTCCTGCGGCTTCCAGGCAGTGCCCATATGTTAAAATACCCTGGTACAAGTATCCTATGAAAACATGGTACAACTCCTCTGCATTGCCCGTTAAGAGATGCACCAGTCCAAATGTATTGTGGAATGAAGGTGGCGGATCGTTTGGACCAGTTGGAAATAAATCAACCAGAGCACGTGGAGAACAATTTTCTATGTAAAGTTGGTCAATAATTTGAAAATGAGAAATATAAAATGAACCAGTAAAGGACAGCATGTGTGCTTTATCTCCTTACAAAATGTGAAACTCTCTAACTTTCCCAATAAATAGCTGACTGGGCAGGGAAGAGACTAGTGCCAAAACTAGCACCAGTCGGCTGTTGTGAAAGTGTGTGTGGATTTTTATTAAAACCTGCTTTAATTTAATTTCTCTTGTACAAAGTTTAATTTGTCAGTTTGATTTCATTGAAAAGTTTTCCAGGGGGGATTTGACAGAACCAAATTCTGTTTGATTGGGGTTTAAGACTAAGACAATGTTTCATTTCCATTTTTGGAATTGCAGACTCACTTTTGTTTTGCCCAGTTTGATGTGAAAGGTGGTCAAACTTTTTTTTCCTTTTCTCCCCTACCCCCTATAGGTACGGACACTCTTTGTCAGTGGACTTCCAGTTGATATCAAACCTCGGGAACTCTACTTACTTTTTAGACCATTTAAGGTAAGTTGTATTGTCCCATGTTTGGCGGGAAAGAATCTTAAATGGAAATTTTGAACTGAGTTAGCAAAGCTCAGCCCCATTTTCCCATTAAACCTGTTGATTTTTGGAACATGGACATTTTAAGACTGACTCCAGACTAGAATATTTTAGCTGCTCAAGCATTTTTGAGGTGCGATGGGAAGTAGAAATGAGGAGGTTTAAGGGAAAACCTTTATACTTTAGGATTTGGCCAAAACAATTGTCCTAGTCCAGCCTTTCTACCTTTTACTTTAGGCAGGCTGCATGTTCTGTGTGGTACTGGGCTGGTAAACGGTGGTGCAGGTTACAGTGCCCACAAAGTGTGCACCTGTTGAAGAGGTTTCCACATTTTTACTATTTATACAACATTGAATCGCAGTGGATTTATTTGGGTTTTTTGACGCTTCATGCCACCGTGTGAACATCACTGCGGGTTGATCTGCAGTTTCAACTGATGGTACTGTAAATGTTTGTTTGGAGAGTCCCTATGGTGGCTTAACTTGCACAATGATGTTGCTCTCTAAGCAACTCTGAAAAGGTGATTTAAAAAGCCCAAGTTGGGGAATAGTGTCCAAGTCAGTGAATATCCATTGTAGTCCAGTTAAATGGGAAAGCGCAAGGTGCAGCTGTCATTTGCTAGATGAGGTCATCCTCACTTCTTGCACAGCTACAGTTTGTGGAAGTCCACCAAGAGACCTAGGAGAATTCTGAAGGAATTGCAAGCTATAGTAAAGACTGACAACACTGAAGACAACTGCTGCTTGGCTTCACTGGTGGCAGCTTTAAGAGCATGACAAAACGCGTGCCACCATGCGATTCAATAGTCAACCGGAAGATTCCATTGTCTGATACAAGCTTTTTGGACATCTCAAATGTCCTTTTTGTATGCAAAGCAACTGCACCATCCACCTTGTGAAGCCTAGTGGTGGCAGCATCATATTGAAGGGGTGATTTAACTACAGTAGGCCCTGGATAGCTTGGAATGGTGGAAGGATAAAAATGATTGCAGAATAAGTCCTGGAGGAAAAAAATTGATGCAATCTGCAAGAAACTTGAACCTTGGGAGATTTGTTGCCCAGCCAGACAACGACACAAGAATTAAAGAAAGCTACACAGGAATGGCTTCAAAACAATGGTAATGTCCAGGAGTGTCAGTCCAGATCTCGGTCCTGCTGAGACTTTGTGGGTAGACTTGGAGAAAAGCTGGTCACTCTATCTCCATGACACCTGACGGAGCTTCGACAGTTTCTTCAAAAAAACAGGTGGGAAATGTGTCCAGATGTGCAAGACTGAGGGAAGAGTCACTGACTCAAGGCTGTCATGGCTGACAAAGCTACATCTACGATGTATTGGCTTGAAGATTGTGAATACTTTGAACGATTAACACACCCAATCCATTGATCAGTGTAAGCCAAATTAAATGAACTGATTCAATGTTGTCTCACCCCTTGGAAGTTCACGTTATACATTTCTGCTTCAAATGCAGAATAAAGATACTGTAGTTATTAGGATTTAGTCTCCTTTCTGGCTATACTACCAAATCCAATGAAAGCCATGCCTTTTTAGAATTTCTTCTTGGAGGATTATACATCAGCCAAAATTTCCAACTTTTCTAGATCCACTTAATCAGTTTGAACAATTTTTCCAGGAATTGTACATATGAGTGGTGCCTAATATGGCTTTTAGGAATGCAGGACCAAATGCATGCTTGTGTTGCCATGGCCATAATATCTGCTTGTCCTTTTTGTTGTCTCCATAGGGTTATGAAGGATCCCTAATTAAGTTGACATCAAAGCAGGTGAGTCCTCCATTCATGTATGAAACCTAGGAAAGGTCTTCTGTGAATTACGGTATATGCAGGGAGTGTGGTGTAATGGTTAAGGCTTAACGTCAAACTCCACGGTTGTGGGTTCAACTCCTGCTACTGACACTTTGTGACCATGAGCAAGTCACTTGACCCGCCTGTGCTACAATTGGAAAACCAAAAGACATTTAGGATCACTGGCTACATTTGTCTCCTTTGATAAAGGTGTCAGCCAAATAAGGAAAACCAGTTTTGTCTTTGCTTGTGCTACAGCAGAATTGCTGTTTTAAAGTGTGCCTTAGGCAATTGATGTGGTTTAAACTTGAAGTATCCTAACCAATGTTCCTTGACCAAGATTTGTGTCAATCCCCCAAATTCTGCTTAGTGTTGGTCAGATGAAGATGCAGTGGGCTATGGGCCTTGGTCCAAACTGATCAAGAATAGATGTTTTGGATAATGAATCTTTCCCATATAGCTAATTTTTAAATCTTTCACTAAAATCTTGTGCTTTTTCAGAAATATCTGGCTTATTTTAAAGCTTGTTGGAAAGATGAGGTAATGGTGGGGTGGGGGATGAGATGCATTGTGTGCTGCTTAGAGAAGAGAATTAATCTCCAAAAAAGGAAGACCAAACTATTCTAAATTTAGCATTAAACTGTGGCATCATTTATTCTTGAATGGTAAAATTTTTGGATTACTTGCAATGTAATTATCAAAAGCACAATGACATTTGGAAACCGACTGGAATACGAAGCTTGTAGGAAATGCTACGGTTTGTGACCCTCGAGACATTTGGTTTTTCTAAAGTTGAGATCTTTATGCTGTGGCTTTGGGCATTATTTAGATTAACAGTAAAGTCTAAGACCTGTTTTCCACTTTTGTAACTTGTAAATTTTAATAGGATTGCATGTAATGCAGAGCTGCTACTTCAGCATTCAATGTAGTGTTGCATACACACTGACCAAGAAGATGCTTTTCTTCCATGAATGGTTTACAATGATTTTTTTTTTTTTTTTTTGTTTAACCCCAGGGAATATTCGCCAAAGTGTTCAAGAAAATAACATTCCAGAACATTAACCATTAAATAAGGTAGGACAAGCATTTCTAGCATCCACTGCTGGCACTGCTATGTCCTTTTTATAGCTTGGAGACCAAAACTGCCCATTGTACTCCAGGTGAAGCCTCAGACTTGTACTCTTGGCACTGTATAACCTGACATTCTATTGGCTTTTAATGACTTCTGAGCACTGTCTGGTTAGTTGATTGTGTCGAGTCCACTACAACTCCTAAATCCTTCTCATAAGATGTACTTTTTTCCCAGACCTCCCTTTGCTCATTCAAACCTCATTTATTTTTACTTCCTACATGCAACACTTGAAATTTTACTGACATTAAATTTCATCTGACACAAATCTGCCCAAGCCTGTTTGCTGTCCAAGTCCCTGTGATGAGTCAACGGTTTCTTGATTTATCTGACAATCCAGGTATCATCTGCAGACTTAACCAGCTATTTTCCTAGACATCCTTTGTGAGATTTTTACATTTCTTGTATAACCCATAAATGCCTCACTGGGCTTTAACAGGCCTAGGGGGTGGTGGTGTTTTTTGGGGTTTTTTTTTTTTGTTGTTGGTTAGCCCCCACCCTTGACTCCTTAACCGTCACCAGCAAACAGTCCAATGTTGCAATTGTGACCATAGAGCCAGATTTCTTTGCAGAATCTGAGAGAAACCAAATTGCAGCCACAGAACTGGTTCTGGGATGAACACGGACTCTCCCATACCCCCAATAAACAGACACCTTGGACTTACCAGCCTCATTTTGATCACTCTGCTTAACATGCTCATGACGGTGCTCTAGGGAATTCAACAAATGTGTCGTAAGGACCTAGGTTGAGATGGTGGAGAATCCCATTTTGACTTACGGCTTCGCATGTCTCTGTGCTTTCCTACTGCACAGGGGTTTCACAATGACACACTCCAAAAACGTGACACCCCCTTTTTTTTTGTGAAGTTAAATCCTGCAGGGGGTGTGTTGCTAGCATGTTGCTCAAAATGTGTCTACATTGAAAGGACAAGTACTTTATGGTGTGGGCACTGTACAGTACATTTAACATTGTCCACTAAATCTCAACAGTATTGTGTATATCCTGATCTGGTACTCCATACTTTGGTGCAGCATTGCCTTTACCTGGGCCTACTGCAGGCATTGGGTATCGATGATACTTGAAAGTAATTCAGACGGAAGTGTACCATTCACTACATCATAAATTGAACAGGAAGTGCTGATTTGGTTTATACCTTAGGTTTGTTTGATCTGACTCTGCTCTGCATTTCCTCAAGTGAAAAACCTCATTGGTCATGACCATATTCGCTGTTGCCTATTCCAAGTCTGTTGCTTTTCATAGTTATAAAATTTAAAACTGGAGTGTTACCAAAAACTGATCTAATAACTGAAGAAAATTTGTAGATTTGGTGCTCACGGCAGAGGTGTATATGGACTTTCAGAATATTTTTTGATTTTTCTTTTTGGGGGTTGTCTGAACTCTACTTGGTTCATGCACTTGTTGATGTGCACCCATCTTGGCTTTGGATAGAGCCAGGGGTTCTTGACTTTTTTCCCCCTCGTTGGTGTACCACCAAGTGTTGTTTTTGAATGTACCACTTTTGTCAAGTTTAGTATTTAACCATTTACCCAGAAAAATGAAGGGTGATGCTGCTTTAACCCCATAAATTTTGGGAGGTTTTAACCTCCTTAGTCCAACCCAAACCTGTAAAAAGCATTGCGCTTTTGGCTTATGAATGACACTTTTTTTTTTAATCTTTCTACTGTAAAACCTACAAAGCACTACGCACAGTCAGTGTAGAACACATGTAAAAAATAAATATATGGACAGCACATGTGCAAGTGATGAGTGTCACTTTGGGATTCCCAGAATCCCAGTTTCGCTGACTTTCAATTTCATTGCCTGAAGACGGATTCTCCATCACTGAACAGTTTACTTGATGCCAAGGAGTCTAGAAGACTTCTACACAGTTGTCCAGGTAATGCTCAGGGCCTGATGTTGGCACTAATGTGGGTCTAGTGTAAACTGTCATTCTGGCAATGGTAGAACGCTGTTGGGTCTTTACAAGAGAGGTGTCTATACCATTGCCAGAATGACTGACTGGTCTTATGCCAAGGTGACTAATTCCTTAGGAGTGGTAGTCTTATGTAATTTTTTTTTGTTTTTGTCTGTGTAATAGACATTTTAGTAATACTAAAATTTAATTTATAAATTCAGATAAGAGAAATGACCTAAAGAATTCAGATCAAAATTAGAGGGAAATAAGTCCACTGTTGGTCTGTATGAGCTCTGAGCCTGCTTTATTGCTCAGGGTCTTTAACAACTTGAAGCATAAATTTGCTGTATTTGGCAAACCTCCAGTTTTCTTGTATTGGGGGCGATGGGGGAATACAGAACATTGAATTCTTGGTTGGGGATGAAGAGGGATGTTTTTGGGTTCCCTCAAACTGCAGGGATAGTGAATAGGTCTTAACTCCTGCAAGCTCTGCCGTGTTTGGACAATGAAAGTTAAGATGCTTTAGCAGTGTATTACTCTTTATGAATCCATATTGGGATAGTAAATAACTTCATGGATTTTTAAAAAATCCATGCACTTTTTAAAATCTCCACTTTGATTACATGCTGTCTAAAGTATTTAACTTGCCATTTTCTGTCTTCGATTCTAAAATGTGTGAATTTCTGAGCTTGTGTATTTGAACTAAAATCTCATTTTAGAACCATGTAGGCAAGACCTGGCTGTTCGGTCCAACAAAGCTCCCAAGTCTTGTCATTATTTTGGCAGAATTAAGGTGATGTGTTTTTGGAGTTTCCTAAAGTCCTACAGTCAATTGCACTACATTCAGACCTTATGGTTCTGTAGCGAAGACAAAATTTTTTTTTTTTTTTTTTAAATCTCTGCTTTTCAGACTAGTGACCACCAAGATTACTCAGAATACAGTTAAGCCCAAACTTCTTATAGCTGGTTTTGTAGCACTTCATGTCATGATTGACATTTTGAGGTTTGTTTGTTTGTTCAATAATAGCCATCGACCAAGGTCTCCTCCATAGACTGGAGCAATTGGCAAGGCAAATTAGACATGGACATCAAGCATTTACCTCGATGTCTGTCTTTCTCCAACCCCCCAATTTTGTTTACATTTATCAGGGATATATTGTGAAACCAAACTTGGCTATTTGTGAAACAATGGATTTCTTAACTTCTGTAAAGTAGCCTTCATTTTGTGTTTTGCTTTTTGTCCAAATTGTCCTGAAATGGTGTAGCTCTGTAGAAGGTGGTGGTTGGATGGACTACAGGCATGTGCCTTATGTTCAGGGGTTGAAGGCAAAGCCCCTGTTCCTTTACTGCAGTCACACACATAGTGATAGTAGTGTTAATGTCTGCTGTAATGCCTTCATGTTTTGTGTATAATGTCAAGTCTGCTGCAATCATTTTGATTTCTGAACCAATTTCATAATGGAACAAATGTGGAAAAGCTTTTTACTTTAAGAGCAGCAGGACTTCTCTGCTGTTAAGCAATGCAGGTTTCTTGTTCAGTTCTCACCCTCCACCCAGGAGTGCTGTGCATTTGTCTAACCCCTGAATGAGTGAGAACCTGAGATGAACTTGTCTCCAAGGCACCTATGCCAAACACAAAGTAACTTAAGCCTAAAGGACACCATGTTGGTTAAACTTCAATCCCCTCGTATGCCAGACTAATGGAGTAGGACATGCATGGCTACATCCCTATTCAGTCTCATTCGTATATAATCACCTTTAGATTGGAGGCCATGTTTATGGAAAACTTGGCTTATGTCCCTGTGATTTGCAAGTTCCTTTAGTATCAGTCTGACCAGCTTGTGGACGGATGTAGCCCAATTATCAGCACAGAAAAATGTTTCATTTTATCTAAAGTTGCTGTGTTTGGACTTTGACGCACACGCTTAGTCATTGCTTGGCTGGGTGCCACCATGACCTAGTGGAATATTAACTTCCAGTCTAGTGGTTACAAGCACAACTCCTTGGCTGCATAGATGCTAATTTCATTTGATTTTTTTTAGTTTTAAGGTCGTTAAGGATTTTACTTTAGTCATAAATATTTTTCACATTGCCCTCTTGATATGGTGCCCAGTCTTTATCTGCTGCTCACACTGGCAACATCAAGTTGTCAGTTGCCAGATATTCATGTCTGCTCCTTTTTTCAAGGAGAGCATCAGATTTGTGTGATTTTAATATTCCTTCAAGTTTGGGAGTATTTGGTTTTTACTTAATGGCTTATCACAAAGCAATTTATAACACATTCCTGCAGGAGAAACCAGCTTCTGCTCTGCTGTGTAGCAAGATGTGGGAAAGCTAGCAGTCGGCTCGTTCTGTCGTAATAGCTTTTGTCCAAGTAATTCTAACCATATGCTGTTCTGCAAAGTCTGAATATCTTTGGAATGATTCACAGCAGAGCACGTTTACAAGTGTAATATGTAACTAAGAAGGAAGCCCAATATGTAGACTTGCTGCAGTTCATGAAGTTTGGGAAAGGTTACTTAAGGGCATGAGGGATGGGAGTTGCTTTTTGGGGCTTTGACTAATAGGCAAACCTCCTGTTAGAAATCTAAAGGCTGTATAATGTGCAATAGGTAGGTTTATAACATCTGCAGTCTCTTGGTTCAAATTGAGTAGATAATGGACCTCTGACTTGAGTGGGAGGGCAGGTTTCTTGGGCTATGAAGGCCTGGCCTGGACTTGGCTTATTTTTTCCACTCCATGTTGGAGTGAATGGTCAGGGGAACCAAACCTGGGTGTTGTGGACCAACACTGTGTGTGTAAAACTTTATACCAACAGTAATGTCTGCATAATGCCTTTTGAATTTTCTTTAGTCATTCCGGTGTGTTTATTTACTTGACAGCCTAGTTTACATATTTAAACAGTTTCTATAAAGTCCGTTAACTCTATGTAGACCCACAGTGCAGTTTGGTCTGGATGCCCTTTTCTGAGGGGTGATTTGCATGTGGGTTTTTGTGCTCTTTGGGAGTCCCTAACTTTAAAACACCTATTGAATGTATACTATAATTTATGATGTATACATTCAATATCTAAAACTAAAGAAAAGCAAATCTCAATCCCCAGTTGAGAGCCAAGAGCATGGGTGAAAATTAGAGAGATGCAAAGATGGAGGAAAAATTGTTTTCAAACCATATCAATGCCAATTCTAAAATTGTAAATCTTGCCATAGTGTTGATCAGATTCTCTAAGCAAGAATAAACCCCCAGTTTTTTTGGTTGCATGCACCTTTTGAAGTATGAAGTAGTATTTTGGAGAAATTTTAATTATGCATGCATTGTCACATTTTGGTGTCCTGCAATGCTTATCTTTCAGTGATACGGCACAAATTCTGAAATAAACCCAAGTGCAGTCCTTCAATCGAATTGTATGCAGAGTGCCTAAAAGCTACAGAACTTCCACAGAATGGAAAGTGCTTGCTTGTAGTTGACGGTGTCCATGACAGATTAGTGTGAGTTGCCCAGAATGACTGTGCAAAGAGACTGAATTCAAGAAACTCTGAATTCTTTTGTTTGACGGCAGATTAAGACTCACTGTAGCACTTGATGGCTTAAGATTTGTCATATATACACACTGGGTACCATTCAACCAAACTACAGGGGGGCTGGCTCTTTCATGGAAATATTCCTTGAAATTTTTCACTCATTCAAATCTACTGTAAATACATAAGCCTATTTTGGGGCACTGCTGAGATTTCTACACTTCAGGTTTTATAATTTGAAGTGACTGATAAACACGAGCTCAAAGGGTGCATTGAAGGAAATGAAGTACTAACCTCACAAGTCTAAACCATCTAATATGCCTTCATTAATGTAGCAAAAGCAGAGCTGAAACTGATGAGTAAAAAGGGCACACTGACCTCCCAGTGCCAAATTTAACTTCTTGCTATGTGACAATGGACCCCAATAAGATTAGGTCTATTTCTTCAAATTTAAAATTTGGTTCATTTTGTATACAGCATTTGTTGGAATGTAGAGTGCAAGGGGGGTGTGGTTTTGTTCACCCAACAAAATTCTTTGAATTGACACCCTGAGTGAGCGTCATGGGTGATGTCAAAAGTATTGCAGGCTCCAGTTGCAGTCCAAATTTAGTTCAAGTAGACCATTCTACAGCTGTTGAAGTGCCAAACCTTGGTCCATGACCCATTTTACTTCTGAAAAATAGTCCTGGCGGAAAGTTTTGAGATTGACACAAGTAATCAATTTTCTCGGTTTGCTGCTTCAGTGTTTTTTAGATGTTTTTGTCCGCTGTTTCTATGGTATACTGAAGTAGAATTACAAGCATTTCATGAATTTCAAACCCTTTTGACAATTATATTAAGTATATGTAAAGTCTATATTTGCAGTTGTAGAGTTCAAGCATGGGCAAACACGTGTAGAAAAATCTGTCAGTTTGCTTTGAAGTTTCACTAAATATTTTAAAACTAACAATCCACACAAGAATAAAGTAGTTACACACATAGAATAAGGCAAAAAATGAGGAAAAAAAATCTTCTAGTAGTTTTACAAGAAAAGCTAAGTTTAATTATTCTTTACTACTTCTGCACACTTTAAACTTATGACGCAGCACATTCGATTAAGTGCTTTGTCTTTTGTTACTTGACGCACACAACCTGCCCACAAGGTAGTTTAAAACCACGAGCCCTCTATGCCTTGTACATGGCAAGGCTGATCACCAAGAATGTTTAGTCAGAGAAGCTAGAAATGGTTAGAATATACTGTACCAGTTCAGCTTTATGGGGGTTATAGGAACCTCCCATAGATTATGAACTTTTAGTAAAACATTTTTATATAACTTGTTACTAGCAAATGGCTTACAGCAGCATTGGCCCTTTACTTTTTCAAGACCTCTGCAATCTGCCCTGGCAGGCTGTAAAGTTCTGGGCCAAATCCTGACTGATGGTAGCCCATTCTTGTGTAATCAATGCTTGGAGTTTGTCAGAATTTGGTGGGTTTTTCTTTGTCCACCCACCTCTTAAGGATTGACCAAGTTCTCAATGGGATTAAGGTCTAGGGAGTTTCCTGGCCATGAACCCAAAATTTTGATGTTCTCCGAGCCACTTATCACTTCTACCTTATGGCCTGGTGCTCAATCATGCAGGAAAAGGCATGGTTAGTTACCAAACTGTTCTTGGATGGTTGAGAAATTGCTCTCGAAGGATGTTTTGGTACCATTGTTTGTTCATGGCTGCGTTTTTAGGTAACATTGTGAGGGAGCCCACTCCTTTGGCTGTTAAGTGACATCTTTCACTTCAACTCTGATGGCCAATACAGTAGTTTTATTCTGTTGTGCTGGGCTGGTGAAACCAAGAGTGGCCCACTGAATCAAACTAATTTAAAAGGCCAGGCTCAGTTATGGGATGCACTGTAGACTCCCTAGAGGTGGAGAGAATAAAACAAAACTGAGTGCCATTATGAGATTCTGTACATCCTCTCTGACACACTAACCGAGGACTTTCAGCAGAAGTGCATTAAACGCAACTAGGACTCCTTTATTCCAATGGCAATACATCTGCATAATATCTCGTGGACACAAGTCAATTTTTACTTAAAAACTTGGTCATTTTGGTGTCGTATACTTGTTTTGGAATACGTTTTTTTGCCTAAAGGATGACCAATCTGGGAATGAGACCTTGTCGTGAGCAGGACCCAAGCAGGGAAGGGCCATAATATGCACAAAGTAATCTTGGCGTGCTGATGCCTTAATTTATTTGGCTCTGGACAGAATTATCAACTGTAAACATAGTTGTGTAGATGTAGCCTTAGTCTTCTCACCCTTGTATGATCTTTACACTTTTGATGCAAGATGAATTCTCATTTGAAGTCTTGACTGGCCAACTCTTCACACTTCTCCTTTAAACCAAAGCTCTTGTCAATTTTGTCTGTCTTGCTTTTTCTCATGTTGGCTCTGGTCTGCATGGCAACTTTTGGACTGCTGGTAGATTTCCTTCATCCAAACCACGGGGGATGGCAAATGATTCATCTCACTCTATACAGAATCCTTCACTTGCTGAAATTTCTGATTCCATTCTGAAATTCAAGATCTTGAGCCCAAAGGATTTTAGGTTTTCACATCCGTTGACACTAGACATTAGTTTCCAGTGCTGAAAAGTCCACACAACAAACACCGGCTTTTTATCCATCTGGTCTTGCTATGATGCCAATTTTTCATAGCAGAAAAGACTTGATGGTTAAAACATTAAAATTGTCTTGGAAGTTTTAGAATCTCTAGGCTAATTTGGGCTGCTTGTGATGACCATGTAAAGATTTTGTCCTGTCAAGACTGTCTTCAAATATTTAAAGTATTTCACATTGAAGTATCTAGTGGAGATCATTGAAACCAATCCCCACTTTAATGCATTCTGAATTGTTTTTTTAGGCAAATGAATCTGAAATGTACAAGGGTGGGAAGACTTGCACAAGGCACTGTATCATGACATACCATGGTCCAAGGCTGCACGTTCAAAGATTAAGACTATTAAATTAGCCGTTCAGGTAGACGACCGTACAAGAGATCAGGTAAGACGTAACATCTAGCAAACAATAAGGGGTGGGTGCAATGGAAAGGAAAATGCAAATACTCGATCGCTTTGGAATATTTACACAGCGAGCTATTCATTAGGATCCACTTAAAGACCAAAAATGTATACATGGGTCAAATTTAAAGTGTGTGGGTTGAGGATCAGTAGGCACAATCTCCATAGTATCTTCATTAGATCTACTCTTACTTTGGCTCATCCTTGTGTACTCATATTTTATTTATTTTTTTTTTAAAAATGTGCCTCATTGAGGTATTGCTCACTTCAGCATGTAATGGTCTACTTAACTAGACAAACATGTTTGCCTGAACATTATTCTGCCTATACAGCTTTATGGTGCAAAAATATTTGCTTGTATTCATAGAGTTGACGTTCTTCTATTTTTAGCAGCATTTCATGAAATGTTGGCTTTGAGACCTTCCACTGTTTGACTTGCTTACTATAATTCAAGTTTTGAACGATCTTTAAATTTTCAAACGTGTTCTCGTTAAATGTAAACTTCCAAAACCATCATTTCATTCAGAGGTTTTCTTTTGTAAACAAGTTCAGATGTTTGTTCAACTGTAGCATGGCCTGTATATTCATCTTACTCCTCAACAAAGCATTGTTTTTCAGCAATAAGCCTACAATATTCATACGAGGTGCTGCTTTTACAAAGTTGATTCTTGATGGATCTTAGACTTTTGACACTTGATCTGATCCCAGAAATGCATTGCATAAACCTTTTATTTTTATTTTTAATAGCCTGTTGGTTTTGTAACCTTTGACAGTCGGTCTGGAGCTGAAGCTGCCAAAAATGCATTAAATGTAAGTAAAGTTTTTTGTTTAAATTGTAACTCTGACTGTCACAGATAACATGGACCAAAAAAAAAAAAAAAAAACATTAGCTTATGCTGCTCTGGTGTCTCGCCTAGAAATCTGGAGGCTGTGTCCATGCCTAAGGAACTGCTGCAATTTTAAAATGAGCCTTGAAGTCTCAAAGATGACCATCGTAACAATTAAGGACCAAAACTCGCAATCCTGAAACTGCTTACAAAAATCACAACAAATTGAAGTGGCCCATTGTGATGTAGGCTTCTGCAGCACAATGCTTAGTGACTTTATTTTCCCCTGACACGATCATTGACAGTTGGCACATTGTGAATCTTGCTAACGTCTTCTACTTCCACTTGATGGCAGTTTTGCTATTGCCCCTCCTAAAGTTTTTTTACTTGACTGAATTCATCGGGTGTTATCATGGCAGTTTGAATGTACAGTCCATGTGTCATTTTCACCATGTGAGCCAATGTCTGACCAATTTGCATTATTGTTGCTAGATTTCACTTATTCAATTTTAGTTTATTCTAAAACTGGCTTTACAGCTATTCATGTTTAGTTTTTTTTTTTTGTTTTTTTGAGTGCAAAATGGTGACTTTGTAAAGTCAAACGCTCAAGGAAACCAACATGTATACTTTCCAAAGTGCTAGTGTCTGATTTGATTTTAGCAGTTTAATTTCTATCAGTACTTGTTCCCCTCAACTATTAGCTTTTCAGTAATATTCTGTTTCAGTGCCATAAGTTTTGAGCTTAAGCATTGAAAAATGCAGTTCACAAGCCTGTTTTAAAATTGAACATTTTGATATTTCCCCCTCATTTCTTTTTAATGTCACCAACTGTGTTAATTCTATTAAAAATAGTGTAGGTCATCCAATAAAAGCTCTGCTTTTAGCAATGATTTTAATGGCCCTTTAGGTATTTAAACTACTTTTCACTTCTGGTCTTGTACTTCTAAACCCTACACTAAGTACTAGTTTAACTAATGTGGCCATCTTTTTAAACGTAGTCCTGGCAGATCACAATTATAAAGAACTGGCACGGGGCTTATGCCAGTTTCATGATCTTGCCAGGTTAGGATTCAGCATGCAGAATTCTGGGTCAATGGCTAATGTATTCAGGTCTGGTTCACCTTTAATGCTTGCTGTAGACCAAATACACTTTCACCTTTTCATCCAAACTGTAAACACAGGAACACTCTTGAGCTTTTTCATGGCTGGTTTCTTCACTGGTATTTAGTTTCTGTGGCATTTTCAAGAATGCAGAGAATGGCAAGTTATTTAGTGCAGTTAATCAAGTGTTCAGACCAAAGTAAAGAGGTACCTTTCGTAGTTTCCCATTAGTGTTTTAACATGGCAGATAATCACACCACCCCTTTTTTTTCTGTGGAAGTGTATCTGGGTGAAGTCCCAATACACACCATTGCTGTTAAGTGTTGTCCCTTTCAATTTCCTGGCAGGTTTTTAGTTTTTATACTGTAACTTTTTTTTGTTTTGCTCATGATGAATTAAACTTGCATGGAGTCTCATTTGGGTAGATAGTATTGAAAATTGTCTGCAGTGTATTGGTCTACTTCCAGTGGCTCAAAGCAAATTTGTTTTTAATGAATAAAACCAGCAGTAAAACATCATTCAGTCAAAGATACAAATGTACAAACGATGCAGTAAAGCCAGTGACGTGCTACACTTGTCATCCTTGGGCAACGAAATCGGTAACAGCAGTCTTCATTTTTTAATATCCCGTCAGATTACAACTTAGATGAGCAGGAATTAAACTGTACTGAAGTGTTTTTCCCCCCCCATGGAGTCCGTCTTGATTTTCCAAAGTATTGGAGCTTGCTCCTTTTTTGATCACTAATAACCCATTGTCTAGCTGAGCTGGTCCTGTATGAATGTTTGTTTTTTCCAGGTATGGAGAGTTCTGCAATCTCCACAGCCCCTGACTTGTCAAATGGGCTTCAGTTTTTAGAGGTCCAGAGCCTTCACATTTTATTTCTGCGTCCTATGCATTGGACGTACAGGTGAGCACTCCTCGATTTCTGCTCTTGCATGAATACAAGTCTGCCCCTACAACTTGAGATGAAATGAGACCTGGTTGATCTTGTCTGGGTGAGTCAGACTGGTTGGACCAAACCTGATGGCCACCAATTCTCACACGTGTAAGCAGTCTGTTAACAAGATCAAGTCTGAAATGCCCCATGACTCAAAGCTGTGTAATGAGACCTGTCTAATTTTACAAACCTTGATGCGCTTGTCCTTCTGTGACCAGGATTCCTTAGGCTTAGAATTCCAATGTAATTATAGTTAAACCAGAGCCAGACTTGGAAGTGTAATGAATCCACTTTGCAGTATTGAGCCTGTATAAGTTATTCTGCCAACTAGTGGGTAAAAACCATCATGCTACAAAAAAAATCTGATTGCGTTTTGCCCCTATGGTAACTAATAAATATTCCTGAGTGGGGTGTAAACCAAGCTATAAAGCCAGTTTTAAAACCAACTAAGCCTGAACCATTAGTTGAATTAAGCAATAGTGACCATGTGAGTCAATCCTCAGACATTGAGACTGGTGAAACATTTGTATAGGACACTGTTCATGTGAACTGTCATGATGTGGTGTGAATTTGGTTTCATTATGGGTCGTCATGGTGCAAGTAGGTATGTGGCAAAGAAGCAAAATGATTACGAGTAAGTAGAAAGAGGGTCTATTGCCCCCTAAACCACAACTCGCAATGCAGCAAGTGTCATTGCTGTCCTGAGAAGCGTTGGTCCCTAAACCTTATGCTGCAGTAGCTTTCTAACAACATGGCAGGGTCCATTGTACAGATCAGGGACTGATATTCTGCTTCATATTCAAGCAACAGAAAAATGTGCCAAATGCAATTCTACTGCCCTGATAGTTGCATGGGGCTGTGTTCTAAATCTGCTTCGGCACAACAGTAGGCACTAGACATGCCTTTCTACTGTATTTTAAGAAATTAATACCAAAATGTCAGCAGTGTCTTTTTTTTTTTTTTAAAACTACCTCTCCCTGGGTGAACAACATTAAGGAGACTAAAGTGATTATTGTGGAAATTGTATGATGCCACGGGTTTTTGTCCATTGTTTTAAATGTATTTGTCTAATCACCTTTCCTGAAAACCACCTGTGACTCAGTTGAGCCATTGTAAGAATATTTACTAAATAGGAGGCCAGTGTGTGTGTGTAATTTTAGTTTTCCTCTCCAGGGTATACGTTTCGATCCAGAGAGTCCACAAACCCTACGGTTAGAATTTGCAAAAGCGAACACAAAAATGGCAAAGAGTAAGCTGATGGCCACACCAAACCCCACTAATATTCACCCAGCTTTAGGAGCACATTTCATTGCACGGGACCCATGTAAGTTTAACCCACTTGTACATTGCCTGTTTTAATGCTTTAGATTTTCAAACCATCAAGCTCATGGTTTTTGTTAAATGCCAGTAAATTCTTTTATTTGAGCTAACTTTATGCATGCTTAACCTGGAAAAACAATTCACTTATTTGAAAACTGTCCCCATTTGGGTGATCTGTCCACGGTTGTCTTGCAAAGAATGTGAGCCTGTCTACATTTTTAACAAACTGACCTTTCAGTTCCCTAGGAATCGGACACCGATCTCATAAATGGGTTTATAACCATTAAACTTTCCCAATAGTGCAAATGTAATACTTCTAACAACCACTTTAGTACGTATCCCCTTCATCAGGCTCTTTAATAGTTTACTACTAAGTCAACCCACACATTCTTTGTAAGTAAGTCTTCACCCTGAAAGGTTTTATTTTAAATGCTGGGCATTAAAACTGCAACACGGGGGTGGGGAGAGTCTTGTTCATATAAAACCTGGGTGTCTGGTTCCAGTCCTGGTGGGCTGCAGATTTTCATTCTAACCCTTTTCCTAATCAGTTTCCAGTTTTCACTGCTAATTTTTTTTTTTTCCCCCTTCATTTCAATGGCCCTGTTTTAAAGGATTCAGTCTAGATTTGTTTGGCTGTCATTTAATGAAGAAAGCAAATGAGATGTGAAATTCGCCAACAGATGACCAGCTAAACTGGGATTTCACTCCAACCAGTTAATGAGGAGCTGCTTCTTGCGGTTAAAGCCATTATTGAATATCATGACTTGTTGCTGCTCTCACTCTGCCACAACAAACTGTTTTTTGTAAGACCACCGTCTAGGTCTGGTGACCGGAGTAGACCAACACCTTTACTTTCAGGCTGTTTCCTTAATGAGCAGCTAAACAATGGTCGCATGGCGGCTTGTTTTGTATCAAACAACCCAAGGGGTCTGAGTCACATCAATTAAAACTAAGGCAAAAAATGTTAATCGGCAGCAAAAATGGCTCACTAAGAAAATGGTTAGAATGAAAACCTGCAGAATAGCTAGGTCAGGTTAGAGTGGGGAAACGCTTGCCAACCAAGCACTTATGCCGATGTTTTGAGTGAGTGGTATGCCCCTGGATGTCCTCCAGTGTGTATTAATGGTGCCGATCATGGAAGAGAATGACAGCCATCTGTCCAGCTCTGACTTTCAGCAAGGGGAGATTGTGGAATTGCAGGACAGCAGAATCTTCATGTTCTGTCCAACAGGAGTGCCAATGCAACTCCATGTCGGTTGGTAGAGGTCTGGAGAAACCGAATGCACAAAGAAATGGGAGATGGACCTCTCCTGTACATGGCACTAATAAACAAGCCTCATTAGACTAATTGGTTAAGATGTTGTATGTCCACAGGTTTCCACACATTGTCATGTCTCACTTGCTTGACTGCTCCAAATATCCTGACTGCAGTGGTGTCAAAAATACCATTGGATGGCAGGATGACTGACTCCTCCAAAGGTACGATGTTATGCCAAAGACCAAATCGCTACACTGTGATGGATGGACCTGTGTATGGAGTCCTGCTCTTTGCAGTGTCATTCAGGCCCAAAACAAAGTGGTGTGAGGAGCCATTGGCTCATGCATTACTAGTAACTTGACCAGTTGGTGGAACCTCAGGGTACCTCATTAGCCACCAAGACCTAACAGTACAATTTTTGACCATATTTGACATGGTTATATAGTTCCTGGATGACCTACCGTGTGCCACACCTTCTGCGACAAGGACTGCCAGGCCAGAGACCACCAACAGTTACCATTGAATGCAGATGTCCAACATCTCTTCCCAGCCTTTCCCAACTGTGTGTGAGGGGTTCTTTCTGGCAGTGGTGTGTCAAACATTGTGCATTCTGCATGTTAGACCAAGCTGAACTACTAATCGCGCGTACCATGTACCCACAATTAGTAGATCAGCTTGGTCTAACATGCAGAATGCACAGAGTAATTTTCCTTATTGTAATTATTGCTGTGATTTCTCGTGTCTGCCTTGGTGTTGCAGTTTTAATGGCCAGCAGTGTGTAACTGTTTCAGGGAAGGTGGGGGATACAGAATTGCTCATGTTAATCTTTAACCTCTCTTCAGATGACCTGACAGGTGCAGCTTTAATTCCTGCTTCCCCAGAGTCCTGGGCTCCTTATCCTCTCTACACAGCTGAGCTGTCTCCTGGCATTCCTCATGCAGCGTTCACTTACCCAGCAGCAGCTGCGGCTGCTGCTGCTCTCCACGCTCAGGTAAGCGAAGACTGATGAAGGCCTTTATAGAAATGTGTCCAACGTGAAAGTGCGGTTAGTTAAGAATTCTATAGTACATGCAAAATTAAACATTGCGGAGACCTGTGGCCTATGATTATCATTGTTTTCCCAATGGCACCTGACTAGCATTCACAGAAAGGCATGTTCTTGAAATGTAGTAGGTGGTCCTACAGGTAACGCAGGTGCCTTTCAAACTACTACAGTTGTGCTTGAAAGTTTGTGAACCCTTTAGAATTTTCTATTTCTGCATAAATATGACCTAAAACATCAGATTTCCACTCGAGTCCATAAAAGTAAAGAGAAACCAGTTAAACGAGACAAAAATACTTGGTCATTTTATTAAGGAAAATGATCGAATATTACATATTTGTGAGTGGCAAAAGTATGTGAATCTTTGCTTTCAGTATCTGGTGTGACCCCCCCCCTTTGCAGCAATAACTGCAACTAAATGTTTCCGGTAACTGTTGATCAGTCCTGCACACCGGCCCATTCCTCCGTACAGAACAGCTTCAACTCTGGGATGTTGGTGGGTTTCCTCACATTAACTGCTCGCTTCAGGTCCTGCCACAACATTTCGATTGGATTAAGGTCAGGACTTTGACTTGGCCATTCCAAGACATTAACTTTTTATTCTTTAACCATTCTTTGGTAGAACGACTTGTGTGCTTAGGGTCATTGTCTTGCTGCATGACCCACCTTCTCTCGAGATTCAGTTCATGGACAGATGTCCTGACATTTTCCTTTAGAATTCTGATACAATTCAGAATTCATTGTTCCATCAATGAAGGCAAGCCGTTCTGGCCCAGATGCAGCAAAACTGGCCCAAACATGATACTACCACCACCATGTTTTACAGATGGGATAAGGTTCTTCTGCTGGAATGCAGGGTTTTTCCTTTCTCCAAACAATGCTTTTCATTTTAACCAAAAAGCTCTACTTTGGTCTCATTAGTCCACAAAACATTCTTCCAATAGCCTTCTGGTTTGCCCACATGATCTTTAGCAAACTGCAGATGAGCAGCAATGTTTTTTTGGAGAGCAGTGGCTTTCTCCTTGCAACCCTGCCATGCACACCATTGTTGTGCAGTGTTCTCCTGATGGTGGACTCGTGAATGTGAACATTCGCCAATGTGAGAGGCCTTCAGTTGAGTTCAGGTTCATTTGACCTCGCAGACTATTACACACCTTGCTCTTGGAGTGATCTTTGTTGGTCTCCCACTCCTGGGGAGAGTAACAATGATCTTGAATTTCCTCCTTTAGAGAGGATTCTCATCAGGCTGGAAAAGGTTCCAAAACCAACTTTTTCTGAGGTCCTCAAATCTCCTTTGTGCCATGATACACATCTTCACATATGTGAAGAGCAGACTGATAGATCCCTGTTCTTTAACACAGGGAGCCCACTCGCCTGATTGTCATCCCATTGATTGAAAACACTGGACTCTAATTTCACCTTCAAACTGCTAATCCTAGAGGTTCATATACTTCTGTAATATTCGATCATTTTCCTCAATAAATAAATGACCAAGTATTTTCTCGTGTTTAACTGGTTTCTCTATCTACTTTTAGGACTTGAGTGAAAATCTGATTTAGATCATATTTATGCAGAAATATAGAAAATTCTAAAGGGTTCACAAGCTTTCGTGCACAACTAAGTTTAAAAAGAAAAATCCCCTTTGAATTGATCAGATTTGATTTGCATTCTTTTGGACCCTGTGTCAAAACTCTCTCCTGTAAACTTATTGAAACTATAAAGTGCAAGCTTCAACATTGAGTTTGGTGGCTTTGCTGCATCTTATTTCAAATAAAATAGAACATTTAGCCTTTCATAAATGGTAGGATATTCTGCTTTGCACAACCCAAGTTTAATGGACTTTGAGCTTTTTTTTTTAATGCATTTTTAGCTTTGATTGTGGAAATTTCACACATTTGGGGGGGGGGGGGTGTTTAAATGTGGAGGATTAAATTGTTTAAAATGTTAAAACATCCAACCCAGGGTCGTCTTGGTGTATGGGGACTGGCTAGGGGCCCATGATGGTTCTGATGCCTATGTATGTTTTGCTATCAAAACGGGTGCCCCAGTGCACTACTTTGACTGGGGGGGGCTATGGTGCTTGTAAGATGACCCTGGTCTAATCCAATCTGCAGCATGTGAGGTCTGTCCAAACCACTATTTCCCTCTATTCATACACTTCTCATGAGTTTTTCCACATCTGCATCCCAGACCTTTTGTGCAATGTCCCATACTCTTTAAACAGTGGTTCTCTAATGGCACTTTACTGGGTGGTGTGGTTCCTTGATCTATTGCTTGACAAAGTGCCATTTCATTCTGGTAGGGTTCATTGCATTTGAAGTTGGTTCTTTTTGGTTTTTAAACTTCCTAATGTACCTGTAGAAGAAATCTAAAATCCTTAATGAGTGGTAGGCTACACAGCAGAACAACGAATGGATTAAGAAAACCTGGACTTAGCCTGTGCTGCTGTTTTGCAGCAAGGGTCCTTTTGAAATCCTGAACTATTGGCATTTCACAAATCTGTTGCCATATTTGGTTGCTTGCTTTATGGAGGCTGCAGATTTCATTAAAGTTCTTGGTAGAACTTTCATATGGACAGATGGTTCCCAAATGGCTTTACACTGACTCTGGTGCATCTTTGTTAAAGAATGCATGTCTTGTCAAATTTGTATAACTGTTCCCAAAATGCTGAAACCTGCCCTGTAAGGATGATTTCAAAGTCCACAGGGGCTGAACACCCCTATTTTATCACTTGTTAAGATGTGTTTTTTAGGAAGCTCTTCAGCATTTGATCTTCCATCTCCAAACTTGACGTTTGTTTGCTTTTTGCTCATCTGTCAGATGCAGCACAAGTTTTTGCAGCAACATGTTGCATCTGTAGTTTTTCAGTCAAAACTGACATTCTGGAACTTCAGACAGGTAGTTTTTTATGAAGCAAAGCAAGTGGTTCCTGCTCTAGTTGTGAGAGTCTCAAAGCACAGGAGAGGAGATTCACTCTATTGCATGTACTTGCTCAATCACTCCATGTCAGTTAAGTTATTTAGATGGTTGACGTCTCCTACACACCACGATCTCGAGTCTACTGTGTTGGCTTATTGGTGTCCTATTTAAGAAGTCTGGTTTCTTTTTGGACAGACCTCGCATTGCTAAAAATGTGGGTCGTTAAGTGTGGCTGGTTGGTCCTTAAATGAGGACCTAGTCTGTTTTTATTGCAAAAAAAACACTGCAAGGTTTCCCAAATCAAATTGCTCCTAGCTTCTAAATCTTGTCTCCATGATGGCTTCAAGTGGTTTTTGTGGTGGTTTGACTGACGGGCTATTCCTATGATTAGGAGTAAAGAGTTGAACTAAATTGTTCCCCCAGTTATTCATTTGACTAACAAAGTGGCTATGTTTCAGATGCGCTGGTATCCTTCCTCAGAGACTACCCAGCAAGGCTGGAAGTCTCGCCAGTTTTGCTGAACCATCCAGTAAGTATACATATTTCTGTGTGTAACTACTTTAATTTTAGATTCGTAACCCAGACAAAATTGGTGGCTGTTTCAAAGTGGGGGGTGGATCTTGATATGGATTGTTAAATTTTAAAGTGTGGTTTTAAAACCAGTACACAAGGTTGGCAAAACTGACCTTCGAAGTGTGCAGTACTTTTACATAAGATATCACTCGGTCAATGGAGTAAGTGTGAAATGAAAGATGGCTGTCTAGGAGTGGTTGAGGAGTCCAAAAGCTAATGAGCAATTTATGTACAGTTGGGCGAAACTAACACCTAAACACCTTTTCCCATCTTCACATATTATAAAATATGCAGCTCACTAAAGATTTGAGACTTAAAGAAATTTAGGGATGAGAACCTGGAATATTTGGTTCAGAGCACAGGGACGGCCATCGTACAGTGCCCCGGAGTAATTTTTCAGGCTCTTGCTCAAGGGCCTAGCAAAGCAGGATCTCTTTTAGTAGTAATGGGATTTGAACCGGCAACCTTCCAGATACCAGTGTAGATCCTTCTCCACAGATCTGCTGTGCCTCCTTTGACAGTAAAGCATGCAATCTGTACCACACCAGTAAAATCGGTTCTATGTATGCCAGTAATTCATCTCTGAAGGAGTGCAGGGCTTGTTTGTGGGGAATTTATATAACAAAAACAAACAAACCCACACACAGGTTCACCAAAACCTGCTGTAGTACAGATTGCTGTGGCTTCTTCAGAGGGAAACTCAATACATAGGAAATAGCCACTGCCAAACCCAATGCACCTCTTCATTTTCCTTGCAACTGCCTTAACCACAAAAGCCAAGAATATTACCCCCCAAATATTTGCATATGTCTACCTGTCATTTAGAATTAATGCAAGAAAACCCAGACAGGAAAAAGGTTCCTTATTTCTTGTGTGAATGCAAGTCTACAAACCTGCTTAATTCAATTAAATAACAACGTAGACACAAAATGTCAACTTTCCCAAAACTGTTTCTGAAGTGTAATATTTTTGGGTAAGTCAGTTTTAGGTAACTGAGTAATGGCAATAGAAACATTAAATGGGGTCTGATTTGGTGCTGTTAAAGTGATTGTCCCCTTAAACTCTGCCTCATTTTTCACTTTTCTGCTATGTGGATTTCCTGGTTAGAACATCATCCTTCCTCCAATATTTGTTCTAGTCCTCAGACGGTTATACATGGAATTCATTATCCATTATTGAAGAGCCCTGGCCTACGTATCATTTTTAAGGGCACGTCTTGATTTGCCACAACACCCATAGTTGGTAAAGAAATGATGCTGCTGTGTTCAAAGTACAACACCAATACTCAAGATTCAAATGCATTTTTACAAAGCCATGCTGAAATGTAGAAAACCTAGAAAGTGTGGGTGTCATTTGACTGTTGAAACACCCCTCTATTAGACAAGTCTGTTAAATTGTACACAATTGTATCCAGATGTTCAAAAATGCCATTGAGGGCAGGTGATGCAAATGTCTCTAAGATGACCAAAATTGCTGCAACATATTGATGTCCATTTTAATAAACACTTGTCCAACAGTAATGAGGAAATCCTATTCTATGCAGTAGTTTTATATATAATGTGTATGTATGCATAGTTTGGTCCAGCCAACAGGTTCAAAACAAATGGTTGAGTTTAAAGGATTAACTTGTCACATGAAGTATAATTTCCATAGAAATTAAAGGGTTTAAGTTATTAGTGGATATGGACTCCTCTTAAATGGTTTGTTACAGGAATAATGTACCCCAAGACTCTATTGTGTATAAATCGGAAATTGCATTACTGCAGGTAAAATATTTGCTTGACACCCATTGGGACTTCTGCCCCCCAAAAAAAGGCAATACTATAATGGCAAGCTACTCTTCAACAAAACTTAACAGGCACATCAATTAAAAATAGAGAACAAAGCAAAATTCAACCTCAACCCAAAAGACATGGAGGGTTAAACCTTTTATAAAGATTACCTGTGATAATCACCAGGCCTGAATGTTTAAAACCTCAACAGCAACATTTCTATAGCAGTTTCATACAAAGAATATAACTCAGTGCTTTACAAAATTTGCAAGAAAATGACTGGGTAAGAATAATTAACCAAAAAGCCATGCCAGCTTCTATAACTATTGTATAATCAATGGGGAAAGTAGCAACCTTTGTAGTTCTACAAAAGAGTACAGTAATGTGGGGTGGAGATGGGTTCGGTCAGATGGCTGGAAAGGAGAGAAACAATCTGCAGGGGTTCCAAGGCCAACCCTCCTAGCTAATATAAATGTTTTAAGTCCTTCCTAATTTGCTCCCCTGGAGCACTGGGGCTGTCTCTCCTTCAGTGCCTTGATCACTTGGTGGTGGCACAGAATGACCCCACAGAAAACTAAAGAAAGCAGAGAAAAATAGGACATGGCAAGAATTGACAATCTAGATTACCCCCCCCCCCCCCCCCACCCCTTCGCTTTGAAAATCCAGATTTTTTGCACTATGAATTCCTCCTGTTCAGCAGAGATGTGTGCGCTGCTAGTGTGGTGTAAGAATGTCCCTGTGCACTTCAATGCCATCCAGGAGTGCACCAAATATCGCCATTAATATGTAAAGTGTGATTAAAACAAAGGCCATCTAAATATCTGAAGGTTGTGTCTAAAGAGATGCGAATTCAGTGCATTCCCAGAACATGTGGCCTGATAGTTCTTGCAGGTTGGGTCTTGCCCTGGGTACTCTTTGGACATTTTTTAAATTGGATTGATTTGAAAGACCTTTACGGAATCCTGGAATGCTTGGAATATATAGAACTAATTTTATGGATGGTGGCGGCGCTCTTTTTGTTTTCCTCCCCCAACCCTCAATTTTTAATAACTTTTAAAGGTTCCTATCTCACCAATAATCGGGTCTTTCAGCAATATTTCAAAGTGTTTACCCTTGAAAGGATGTCTGTCTCCAAGACAAACCAGTATGGCCTCTGGGATAGTGAAGGGTGAGAGATGTGGAACGTTGTGTAGGTTTAACAATTTGCATATTGGAAAATGTGTATAGCTAGAAAGTTCAAATTTGGAGTATAATTGTTCATAAGTTTAAGTCTTAATCCCTAGTATTTTCCATAACTGAAATTTTGTTACTTATGATTTAAAGCCTTCAGCCAAATCTTTTACTTTTTTTACAGATGCATCAATACTTGCTGTTCAACTCTTCTGACATGAAACCTTAAGAGCTCTTGAATTCTGTTGAAGGAAAGGCAATTTTCTTAGTGTATTTTTTGGATCATCTCTCCCCTTGGAAAACTCTTCTGCAGAGACTGGTCTTGGAGGTCTGACCATGCTTTCCACTGCAAGGTTTGCAGGACTCGTGTGAACATAATACCCCTTTGTGTAGAAAATGGTTTAGACTTGTCAGTCCAAGAGTTTGCATGTTGACGTCTAGCATGTAACCTTTTTCCATTTTGACCTTGGCTGACTGGACTCCTTTAGTCATTTGACACTTTCCTGAGTTTCTTGCTTTTTTTTTTTTTTGAGAATTGTCTGAATTGCTTGCAATATGAATTTAAGTCCAGCCACCTCTGGTCAGTAAACTGTATGAGAGTGTTGGGTGGGGATAGTGTGGTAAGAAGTGGGCCAGGGTAAATCTCTCTATATATTTTTCTTTAATGGGTTACTCTATGCACTGGGGTTTTAAAATCTGATAAAAGCTTAGTATACTGTTGGGCTCTTTTGAATTACCTCAGCTTGTACAGAATAATCTTATGGATTGTGTATGAAGTGGTAAGGTCAATCCAGTCTTTCCAGCTTGTTTTGAAGAAACACTGTAAATTGATTTTCTTGTGTGTAATTTAATAAAATATATATATATTTGTGGGGTTTTTCCTCTTGCCCTCCCTGCTTTCCAGCAATGACGCTTTTCAGTTGGAAATGGGGAGGTTTAAAAAAAGATGAGTTTGTGTTGCATACATGTTTGTGTACTTTTTTTTTGTTTAAATATTGATTTAAACTGTGCAGAAAATAAAGATTGTTGTGAAACTGATACAGAATGTGTTTAAAAAAAAAAAAAAAAAAATTGCTGGAATCTGGTTCTCGCTTCATTAAAACTCCATCTGATTTCACACTTTGTTCAAAATGTCTGCTAATCACTGCCCACAGAATTGTAGCAGAGATCTGTATATTGGGTAAAATGGCATTCATCTGCCATTCATTTTTGAAACAATTGGAAAGTGGTATTATGACTTGAGATTTTATTTAGGCTATGTTAAGACCCCACACCCTGACTTGACTTGGTGATTCTGAGTAGCTGCTGCTATTTTCATCCTATGCTGTGTAGTGTGGAATAGGGGTGTTGTATAACCGAGTTTCTCTGGCAGGTTTGTCTGACATGACGGATCTCATCACCTGATTGTCCTTGTACCCAACTAGAAATTGCAGGGTCTGACAAACTAAAAATCAAACTCTGCTTAGTGGTATAAAGTATCACAACCTTCCCCACGCTGAAGTGCTGCTGGAGCCACTGCTATAAAAGTGAAGATCTTTGAACTCTATCAATAAAACGATAGTTTTCCCAGTGCAGGAACTTTTTCCGGGAACAATTGAGTTCCTGTATGATGTAGGCCAGGGGTGGCAAACTCCAATCCTGGAGTGCCACAGTGGCTATAGGTTTTCATTTTAACCATCTTCCTTAGTTTTTGCTAATTAACTTTGCCTTAATTTTAACTTTGATTTAGGCCCCCTTAGTTTTCTTTAACTGCCAAACAATGAGACGCACATGGTGCCACATGACCAGCTCACCTGTGCCCATCACACAATATCTGAAAATAAAAGGTGAAGGTCTCTAAGGTTGATCTCTTGGGTCCCCAAAACATTTTGACAATGTTATTAGAAATAATCAAGTAATGGAAATGTCTGCTATCAATGAGAGCAGCAACAAGCCATAGAATTAAGTTTTTAACAGCAAGAACTGGCGTCACTGGTTGGAGTTTGAAGTACCAATTTAGCTGGTCAACTGTTGACTTGTTTCACATTTGATTTGACTGTCATTTAATAAATCCGAGCACTGAATCCTTAAAAGCAGGGCTATTAAAATGAAGTGGAAAATTAAATAGCAGTGAAAGCTGGTCACTGATTAAGAAAAGGGTTAGAATGAAAACCTGCAGCTGATGCGGCACTCCAGGACTGGAGTTTGCCACCCCCTGATGTAGGCCCTAGACCACTTTTGTGTTGCGTTCTCATCGTTCGACAGGAACACTAACCTTTTTTACGCTTGTCATATTTTTGCATAGTGTGCCTCAATCAGGCAAGCAAGATGATTGCTTTGATGCATGGCATGGCACCCCAAATAAGCAGCTATAAAGTGTGATGTGGCGGAGTTTTATGGGGGAGATTATTGCATTGATGTGTTTTGTAAGATTGGTCCATGTGCTTGCGCTGAACCAAGCGGCGCAGCTCATCACCTGATCCCCATTTATGATGGTTCTTGATTGTACAAAAAGAACATACCCTGGAGTAGGAGCTGTAAATGTCCTGAGATCCTTAATTTCTAAATTTCATCATTCCTGGAAAAGTGGCTAATGCAGCACTGACACTTGTATCAGATTGCACAAGTCAATAGTGACAAAATAGAAGTTCTTAGATAAAAACCTTCCATTTAATAAGTCTACATGCAGTCACAGGATCTGAGCAATAACCAAAAGCTCCAATGATGTGGGGGAGGAAGCTCTTATTCAGGGCTGCTGTCTGTACCCAGGTGAACAGCTCCGCACTGCAGGATATCAAGTTGAAGCACTACTTTTCCAGATGATTCTTGGGCACCTTCTTGAGTTTGTGCTAAAGCCTCTTCTCACAACTTGTTGTGGTGCCCGTTAAGATTACTTGGTCAATATTAGATAATAGTGTTGCAGAGAATTCCTGATCTGTACTGCTGGATGTGTTGCTGCCATGACATCTCCTAATAGAGGAGAGATTTGGATTTCAAGCTTAAGTCCGAGTGTGATCATATTCTTTGGGGTGTGGTCAATTTTAATAACTAGGGATTTTATGAGCTGTTAATGTAAAGCTTTTCATAATTCTGTAGTCAAATTGCCAGTTCTAGTCGCATTGGTGTTTTAGTGAAATTTACTACGTTCATAGTTAAGAACAAAATTGTTTATGCCTTTTATGATGAGGACCAGGGGTTTATATATCTGCATAAGATTTATTGACTTAACATTAGTTTGCAAATAACTAAAGCTATTTGTGTTAGCCTCCTTCTAAGAAGGTAAATCTAAGACGTGTATATGAAAATTGCTTTCTATACCTATTCATTTGTACACCACTGTTATCAAGTACAAGGCAGGATCCAACAACAGGTGGATTCTTAGTCCATTAAATGGCAGAGTCCTGCATATCTCCATCATTCAGTCCACCTAACTTGCATATGTTCAGCATGTAGGAGAAATAAAAGGAAAATCAATACACATTTTGGGCCTGACCTTGGAATGGGGTTTGAATCCTGCTTTCATGTGAAACCAGGCTGAACCAAGTTTTGAACATTATTCTTGGCTTTTCCCCGGAAGGTTAGAAAGCTCCATAAGTGAAATCTACATAACTCTTGCAAAGAAGTGGTGATGACAAGTAATGTCGCTGGCGGCTGTTTAGTTTCATCCCATTGTCCTGCAGCTATGGCTTTGTATAGTAGAAGCAATTCAAGCTGTGTAGATGTGCCGTCAAAAACTGAATTTAATTTTCTCTGCACAGATGGGAATCAAAATGATCTTAGACTACACTCTACTGCTGTCTAATTCCTTCAAAATATCAATTGGACAATATGATCGTTTGCATCTGAGCATTAGCAAAACAAAGTGGTGGACTTGGGCGAGAACAAAGCATCCATGACTCCAACCTTCTTCCAGAATCTACAGGAGATGAAGTCATTCGGGTATATAAATATCTGGGAGTGTATCCAGCAAATGTGATATTGGGCTGCAGGTAGTGAAGCCATAAAGCAACAGTCAGAGGCAAAGTATTTTACACTAAGGTCCTCTGGCATGTGCAGAACAAAACTACCTACAGAGAATTGCCAGTTTATTAACTATTTCTGTCTAACAATGTGCCACCTTTTTCGAGCAATGAAAAAGTGTGGTCTTGTTCTAGGAGCCATTTGGTGGCATTTGCCTTTGCAACATGGCTTACTATGAAGCTGGAAGTGTTAGTGTGGATAAGTCATGAAAGGATGAGCTCAACAGTTTTCAGATATGCCTCTCTCTTCAGACCTACTTCAGTAGGCATCGGGGTACCTAATGTGTGCCCCATGTCATCACACTGACACCACCAGCATGCATTGTTAAGCCAAAACACGATTGCTCTATGGATTAATATTGCTTACACCAAATGCTTCTGATCTTTCCATCCACATGATGTATAGAACTGAATTCTTCTGACAGTTCAGTTTGGTTCCACCTATTGCACCCTAGATTGTTTTGAATGGGGTACAATGGTTGAATACCAAGTTCAATAAGTGGCGCATTCTGAGGTGAGATTCTTGACACTAATGTTGAATTTGCACGTGGTTTGTGGCCCATCTCATTTCTTGATCTCTTCTGCATTGATTCCTGATTTCTGGCTGCAGGAGCAGAGTTGTATGTTACCTGACCTGTAATCTGTTACACCAAAAAAGTAAACTCTTAGTTGTGTTGTGTATCTTATGGATTTTGGCCAGCTGATCATAAACATCCTATTTAAAATTTTCTATCATCTACCATTTTATTGCAAAGGTCTATCTTTGAGATTTCCAGTCATAAGTGTACATATATAGTACATCAACTGCAACTCGAACATCTGTGGTGACCTAAAAGTGGTGGCACCATGAATAGGAATGCAGCTTGGATATACAGAGTACTGCGAATGGGATACCTATACTAATGGGTCTCCTTACATTAAAAAGAAGTGGCCTCTTCATAAGGGCAGAAAAGCATGGCACATTAACCACTTGTTGACCCAACAAAGAGATGTGTGCCTGTTATTCTTATAACTCTTAGACTGATGAAAAGTTTTATGAAAGTGTTGATCAAGGATGGTAAAGGATTTCCATATATGAGACAGAAGTTTCCACAAATAACTGACACCAATGTTAAGGAAGATATTTTTGTTGGTCAATTCAAAGGCATCATCAATGATGAGGTTTTGCAACGTGTGACCAGAGGAAATTACATGGAAGTCATTTAAGATGTTGTTGAGAATCTCACTAGCAACCACATAATGTCAAGCTGCTCGAGAAGCTTAAAGCATACAAAACCATGAAATGCAGTCTGTCACTGAAGATTTATTGTCTGCCTTCGCATGTCGAAGTCTTTCCTGCTAATCTTGGCGCTGTCAGTGCATCAATGTTGGCCAACTATAGTTGGACACTGGTACAAATGAAAGTTAGAAGCAAAACATTTTAAATTAACTGAACTAATGTTATGTATGGGCGGCACGGTGGCACAGTGGGTAGCGCTGCTGCCTCGCAGTTGGGAGACCTGGGGACCTGGGTTCGCTTCCCGGGTCCTCCCTGCGTGGAGTTTGCATGTTCTCCCCGTGTCTACGTGGGTTTCCTCCGGGTGCTCCGGTTTCCTCCCACAGTCCAAAGATATGCAGGTTAGGTGGATTGGTGATTCTAAATTTATGTGTGCTTGGTGTGTGGGTGTGTTTGTGTGTGTCCTGCGGTGGGTTGGCACCCTGCCCGGGATTGGTTCCTGCCTTGTGCCCTGTGTTGACTGGGATTGGCTCCAGCAGACCCCCGTGACCCTGTGTTCGGATTCAGCGGGTTGGAAAATGGATGGATGGATGTTGTGTATCAGCATCATTAAGTGAATAAACACACTAAATTCAAGAAAAGCTAATTTCATGTTTCTTCAAGTTATGTTTGGGTTTAACTTGAAGATGTCTATCATATTCTCCAAAGAATTCTCATGAAGCAAAATTTTTTGAAAATTCTGTTGTCCAATGTTATGAATGATATGTCCCACAGTCCTAATGGTCACCCTGTGAAAATCCACTGGTGTGATGCTGTGGCTTGCTTAAGGATCCAGGTTGTGCAATTATGGGTTTAGTCTCCAGAAATGCTTTCTTACTGGACCAACAAAATGTCTAATAGTATTAAATTGATACAATTATAATGTCTGTTTCTTTTAATTTTTTCATTTGGCCAATATTTAATGGAGTATAATGGGATTGGATTATATTTCCTAGCACACTGGAAATCAATGCAGGTAAAAGACTGAAAAGACAGCATGCACACTATAAAATGACAATATAAAACACGCTACTGAGTTTCTAAAGCCGAGTATCTGCATTAATAATTCAGTTTGTAGCCATTAAATATACATTCATATTGTTTCCACATGATGTGTTTTGCTTTAACAGCATGGCTGACCTGTAGCCTGCTGCCTTTGGAGACATTAAAACATTCCTGCTCAACCAAATGGAGAAAAATGTAAACACTCTTCAAATGTTTAATTTGCTGCAAAGCCAGTTGACTAATTAAAGTGACTGATGCACTGTTTTGGACTCAATCTGCAGTACACCAACTGTCAGGTACCATCTAAATCCAAGGCATGGAAAGCAGCCTCATAGCTCTTCATTTTTAATGCATGGAGATAGTGCACCAATTCTGTTTTTGCATATAAGTGTGTGGTTGGGTCTTGGGATGGGTTGATTCCTGCTGTGCACACAATGCTACTTTGTTGAGCTTCAGTCCCTTGAAACACTAAGGTGTATTATAAGTGGAATGAGAATGCTTTATGCTAATCATAAGGCAATTTAGCAAAAACATGTTATTATATGCCATTTGGTATGGGATTTGTAAAAGCCGTGTTAATATCTGTGATGTGCCATCTGCTGGAATGACAAGTGCAGTGCATTTTATTACTAAAGATTATTTAACAGCAGAACATTAGAAAATTGTGATGAGAACAGCCAATTCACGCCAACAAGCTTATCCATTGTATCCACCTAGATTGTCCATGATAAGAGCAAGTAGAGATTTGAAGATCTGTGAAGTCCTTTGCTCCACCACACTACTTGGCCAGTTATTCCATGTGGCTATGGCTTTTTGCTTGAATAAGAGATCTTAAACATTTTTGCAATATATGCCCTTAACAAGTTTCCAAACATGGCTTTGTGATCTTGTTGCAGAATTTATTTTAAAGTAACAACAGTGATCCTCTTTACTAAGTCCTTTTATATCTTTGAGCACTTCAATCATGTCACCTCTTGATCTTAGTTTGCTTAAACATGAAAAGTTTCAACTCTTTCAGTCTTTCCTCATAACACATACACTGCAGTCCTGGAATTAGCCTAGTCACTCTTCTCTAGACTTTTTCTGGTGCTGCTATGTCTTTTTTCCAGCTCGGAGTCCAAAACTGCACATAGTACTCCAGATGAGGCCTCACCAGTGTGTTATAAAGCTTGAGCAGAACCTCCTGTGACTTGTACTGTACACATCAAGGCGCTATATAACCAGACATTCTGTCAGCCTTCTTAATGACTTGTGAACACTGTCTGGCAGTTGATAGTGTCGAGTCCACTATGACCCCTAAATCCTTCTCATAAGGTAAAATTTTGATTTTCAAACCTCACATTTTTTACTTCCCATGTGTAATACTTTACATTTACTTATCTGCCACAAATCCACCCAATCAAGTCCCACTGTAATAATTGGACTACTTCTAGATTATTTGAAAATCCATCTAGCATTTTATCATCTGCAGACTTAACTAGCTTGTTCTTTATATTCCTATGTAAATCACTTACATATATATTAAATATAGCAGCGGCCCTAGAAATACCACCTGTGGAACACCACTCTTAACATCAGCCAATTCTGATAAGGTTCCTCGCACCATCACCCTCTGCTTCCTGTGTTTTAGTCTATTCTACACTCATCTACACACCCCACTCTGAATTCCCACTTCTTTAAGTTTGATGTCCAAACTCTCCTGATTGGTTGACCACAAGCACTGGCGCCATCTTGCAAATCTGTTAGTAGTTTGGATTTTGGAGAGTTGTTATTGGTGGGGATAGAGAGCTGCACTTCACACCGCATCACTCTTCATAGCCACCTCCCTGGACATAGTGCCAGTCTCTCTCATGAAGCCAGAATCACTTTGAAGCAATATGGTGGGGGAGTCCCCCGTGAACTCCCAAATGTGCCTCACTTTGCACCACATCACTCTTCTTTACAAAGTTACAGCTCTTATACTGCAGTGGTAAAGCAACACGCGAAATTGGCCAGGGACCACAAGTGGCACAGGGTCCTCATCGAATAGGAACTCATTGGTTCCTAAAAGCAAAATTCCAGTCATTGGAAATCACCTATTCTGAATGTGTGGTGACTTCAACTCACGGGACCTGGTAAGGAACAATAACAAACTTCAATTAATATGTGTTATGTTTCATTCATGGACACAAGAACCTGGATCTGCTGTAGTTAAATTGTAAAAGCATTTAAATGAAAACCTGTGATATAATTAGGCAGATCTGAACTCAATCTGACACATCTTACTTCCGCCTATATGTCAATGGCTCTCTTAGCTAAGCCACAAGTTCTCATAAGTGTTTGGGTTGTGGGTTATTATTTATGATTTTATTTCTAGTTTTCTTGACCTTCTGTAAAGTCTTAATTTACCCTGGGGACATCTATCTATCTATCTATCTATCTATCTATCTATCTATCTATCTATCTATCTATCCTATTAATTGTATATAGTGCCTTTCACTCACTCACTCACTATCTATCTATCTATCTATCTATCTATCTATCTATCTATCTATCTATCTATCTATCTATCTATCTATCTATCTATCTATCCCGTTAATTGTATATAGTGCCTTTCACTCACTCTCTATCTATCTATCTATCTATCTATCTATCTATCTATCTATCTATCTATCTATCTATCTATCTATCTATCTATCTATCTATCTATCTATCCTGTTAATTGTATATAGTGCCTTTCACTCACTCACTCACTCACTCACTCACTCACTCACTCACTCACTCACTCACTCACTCACTCACTCACTATCTATCTATCTATCTATCTATCTATCTATCTATCTATCTATCTATCTATCTATCTATCTATCTATCTATCTATCTATCTATCTATCTATCTATCTATCTATCTAGTTAATTGTATATAGTGCCTTTCACTCACTCAATTAACAGCCTCAGTTCACCGTGGCATAGATTCTTCAAAATGTTGCAAACATTTCTTAGACATTCTGGTCCAAGTTCACGTGACTGTATTATGTACTTTCTGCAAATTTGTCAGCAGCTCATTAATTTTGAGAATGTCCTGTTCTAACACTTCTGAAAAGTGTTCTATTGGATTCAGAGTTGGTGACTGGCATAGCCACCGAAGAACACTGAACTCATTGTCAGCTTCATGTAACTTGTGTGAGATGACGTTTGCTTTGTGACATGCTGTCATACAGTAGCCATTAAAAGATGGGTAAATTGTGGCCATCGAGAGATGCACATGCTCAACAACAACACTCAAATAGGCCATGGCATTCAAATGATGATTGATTGGTATTAATGGGCACCAACATCCCCCACACCATTACTCCAGTTTTGGTGAACCCACTGCAGCCTCAGTTTTCTGTTCTTGGCTGACAGGAGTAGAACAAAGTGTGGTCTTCTGCTATTGTAGCCCATCTGCCTGAAGGTTCAACGTGTTGTTCATTCTGAAATGCTTTTCTGCTCACCACAGTTGTACAGAGAGCTTATCTGACTTACTGTGGCCTTTCTGTTTCAACAGACCAGTCTGGACATTCTCCTCTGACCTTTCTAATCAATAAGGCATTTCTATCTGTAGAACAGCTACTCACTGGACATGTTTTGCTTTCACATCATTATGAGTAAACTGTAGAAGCTGGCGTGAGTGAAAAATCTCAGAAGATCAGCAGTTACAGAAGCACTTAAATCAGCCTGTCTGACACCAACAATCACAACATGGTCAAGATCTCGGAGATCTTAAATGATTTCCCCCATTCTGGTGTTTGACATGAACATTAACAGGAGCTCCTGACCTGCGCCTGCATGATTGTATGCATTGTTATGCTGCCACTTGATTTGCTGATTTGATAATTGCATGGATATGCAGGTGTACTGGTGTTCCCAATAACTTGCAAGCTGAGTGTTTATTCCTAATACTGGGAAAACTATAGAAAGAATCCCGGATGTGTTATGTACTCCACAGCGGGGTGAACTTGTCTCCTGCTTTTCTCATATGTACTATGGCTGGCTATGAGATGCTAAGCCAATTTGTTCTTTAAATTTGATTTCCTATCAGGAAATATTGCAATAGTTTTGACTTTCTGGAATATAATGGATGATCATTTCACACAAGGATCCTTTTTTTTTAAAGAAAACTGTTCCTTGTTTTCTAGAAAACTGCTTCTGGGTGAGGACACAAGTTTGACTTTTCCATCCACATTACCAAATATAGAGTATCTACTCTGTTTGCATTACAGAAATTTTGTAAAAGAACTGCAAGATTAGACTGTACTCTGTTCAGTCTTCCAAATGACCTGGGACCACCTATGAGAAGTCAGATTACATAAACGCAAAGGGAATGAGTCAGAACAGAATTTGCACATTTTTGTTCTGTTACTTGTATTGCAAGATCTTGTTTGAGGGTATTTTGAGCAGAATTTCCTCATAAGGCTTTCCTTGATGTTCTCCACCCTTTTCACCAACGTGAGGCATTGTGGGCTCTATTAACAACATTTCTGCTTTTGAAATGAATATGAAATCCTATTCCTTTCAAAGGACTTTTAAGATGTGTTATTTTTATTGTGGTCAAAGCTTCATTAATAAAGGGTCTCACAATAAATTATTTCAAATATATAAACCCAACATAAAAGTAACTATATCTCTACCCACCCAACACATGAAGACAGCCAAAATAAAAAGCAAAGCAATTATGGAGTGGTGGGAGACCCACAGAGGGGTGGGGGGATTAGTGATAGCAAAGAGTCAAAAAGAAACCACATTATGGACCATCTCGAAATCACTAACTGCATGGCATAAAACTCATTTGGGATGGTATAGCTGGAACAGATACAGCGCCTTCAGAAAGTTTTCAGACCCCCTTCACTTTTTTCACATTTTGTTATGTTGCAGCCTTGTGCTAAAATCGTTTAATTTTTTTTCCCTGATCAAGCACACTTAATTGAAGATGGCATCTTCAAACTGGCCTTATTTGATTTTGTGCCATGGAACCAGTGCCCCAGCTAGGCACTTCTCATGCACTGCACCTGATGCCATCAGGGTGGACTTTAGTCCTCATGGCACTAAACAGGGTTTGAAAATGGATAAGTAAATGAAGTCTGGAAAAGATTCATGTCTAGTTGCTCTGTGTGGTTTGGTTGAATTTTGAAAAAATATTCAACCTCTCAGTTCTGCCGCTAGGTGTCACCCTTTATCAAAGCTTTATCTAGTTATATTATATATCTTTATATACAATACGCTACCGTGGCTGTTCGTTTGTCTGTCCAGGATTTTAAATCACCTGTAGCTTGAAAACCGTTTGACCTATTGACCTGAAATTTGGTACATATATACTACGTGACGTCTACTATCCGCTTTCGGGGTGATGATTGACCTCATAGGTTATTTTTTTAAATTTTATTGTAGAATCAGCTCTTGGCAGCGGCCAGCAGGGCTGTTGTGCGGCACATACTTACGGGCGCCGTTCTCATCCCTACCACCTTCCCATCATTTCCTCTAACTCTTCATATCTTAAATCATTCTTGAGGCAGATTGAACATTTAAGTGCCAGCTTAAGTGAAAAATTAAAGAAAACATACTAAGTATTTGAAACATAAACACTGACTTAATCAGTTTTAACGCAAAAAGATGCTGACGAAAGATGAGAAGAAGCGGGCCGCTAGAGTGATGAAAAGAAGAGCTGCTCAGGAAACAGGAAACACAACTCTGAGCAAACGAATGGAAAACGTACAGATAAAGAGGATGAGAACTAGGAATCTTCAAGTCAAGTGTATTCACTGCATGTTATTGTGCAGTGTGCCGTTACTGGTATATTATAATATATTATATATAATATATATATTACAGTACTAGCAAAATACCCGCGCTTCGCACCGGAGAAGTAGTGTGTTAAAGAGGTTATGTAAACATATATATACATATACATATATACATATATATACATATCTACATATACACATATCTACATATATACATATATATATATATACATATATACATCCACATATATATACATATATATATACACATATCAACATATATATACATACATATACACACATACATACACACACACATATACATATATACATATACACATACATACATAGTGCGTTGTAACACGGGCTGTGATTGTTACATGGGAGGGAGACAACAAATCACAGCTTCCCACTTTCTAATCGGGCCTGTGATTGGTGCTTTGACTGATGCCCAGATCCCACAGTATCTCCTCTTAGGAGAGGCGTTAGGCAAGTGTAATTGAATAGCGGTGCTGCAAGTTTAGCTTTACACCTATTTTTAAGGCTTATTGACTGAAAGGGGCTTTCATGAAAAAAGTTAGGGCTTTGCTACAGGATACACCCTCCACAAGTTAAGGAAGTAAAAATAAAGGTCTATATTTCTGTTTTATTTAAACCTTTTAAGTTTGTATGCGGGCGGTATGGTGGCGCAGTGAAAGGTGCCAGTTAGGAGACCCGGGTTCGCTTCCCTGCGTGGAGTTTGAATGTTCTCCCCGTGTCTGTCTGGGTTTCCTCCGGGTACTCCGGTTTCCTCCCACAGTCCAAAGACATGCAGGTTAGGTGCATTGGCGATTCTAAATTGTCCCTGGTGTGTGGGTGTGTGTGGGTGTGTGCGCCCTGTGGTGGGCTGGCACCTTGCCCGGGGTTTGTTTCCTTCCTTGTGCCCTGTGTTGGCAGGGATTGGCTCCTGTATTTAGGATATAGAGGGTTGGATAATGGATGGATGGACATTTGTATGCAAAGCCCCATTTGCCCGTTTTCGTTTTTTTTCTTTCTTCATTAATATTTCAGCAAACCCGGAGCTTGTCAGTTCAAATCCTGGTACTGACACCACTGTGTGACCCTGAGGAAGTCACTTCACCTGCCTGTGCTGCAAAAAACAAAAGTAATGTAACAAATTGTACCTCAGATGTTGCAAGTTGCTGGAATAAAGGCATAAGTAAAATAGATAAATATGTATTATACACATAGGAACTATTCATTTATTTTCAGTTAAGTCATCTGCAGCAAACCTTTATAAATGAGGGTTTCTCCTCTTTAGATAGTGCAAACTGTTTCTTCTTCATTGAGGTTTTCTCTTGGAGAGCTTTTTTCATTTCATTGAAAATTAAAGCAGCAGCTGCCAAAATATGTAGCTTTCTTATTAATTTTTTAACATTGTGTAAAATAACTTTATAAAGTAACATAAAAGGTTTAAATACTGGTTATCCTTTTACACTAAAATATTACTAAAGAGATACAAAAAAAGTAAAATACATATGTTGTTTTTCTTTAAGGAGATTAAATATTACTGAAGAAAGAAAAAAAAAACTAAAACAGTCAAATGGGGCTATGCATACGAACTTAAAAGGTTTAAATAAATCAGAAATATATATTTTATTTTTACTTGCTTAACTTGTGGAGGGTGTATCCTGTAGCAAAGCCCTAACTTTTTTCGTGAAAGCCCATTTCAGTCAATAAGTCTTAAAAACAGGTGTAAAGATATTGACAATAAGCTACGCAAACCCACCAAGACATGGAATCGTTTAAATCAAGGCGCGAGTGGAAAAACACCATCCCATACTATTAGTTAACGATTAACACATTTCTATATGTATTGTAAGCATACAATACAACTGATAATATGTTGCGCTTATTTATCTGGTGTACCGACATTTTCGCGCGTTTAACAGCTGAAATCCAATGTGGTTTGTGCCCTTCAGAATGAAAACAGTTTGCATTTACCTTTTTAATAAAAGGCGAGCTTTTAAGCCTGAGAAATCACCCCGTAAATGCAGACGTTTAATTGCATATGTGTTAATATGTATGCTTACACACTGTTTCTTCTTCATTGAGGTTTTCTCTAGCATGTAGATCGGGGTAATTACATTCATGGCATTCGTAGTCTGAATCCCAATCTGATTGTATGGGTGGTTACCTACCAGGTAACGCTTATGGTTGGCCAGCAAGTCAGCTAACATTTGCCACGGTGCCTTCAGTTGTGAGAAGCAGATCATAGAATGGTTGAAAATAGTTTACTGTCAAATAATGCAAAGAGTACGCGACACGTGTTTCGCCCTAATTCTTGGCTCATCAGGTGTACACACTCACTGTACTCCCTTATGGGAATCGAACCTCGGACGTCAGCGCTAGAGGGGCTTCGCAGCGGTGAAGTATTGCTTTTAAATTTTAATTAAGAAGAAAAGAAAACCTTTTTAAATTGAGGGAAAATATACCAATAACAATTTGTTAAGGATCTGTTTTTTTGTGAAGCTGCCTTTACACAGCCTGTCCACTGTTTTATAAACGAACGCCATATAAGGCCGTCCTTTCTCCTTCACAGTCAGTTCACGTGATTACGTGTGAGGCATGATGACGCGATACGCAACCCCCGCAACCCCGCCTCCCACAGCCAGTGAGCTGCAGTCCATTACTGTATATGGACAAAAAAGAGGTTCCAGTTATGACTGTTACACTTTGAATTTCGAAATGAAACCTGCCTAACTTTTGTAAGTAAGCTGTAAGGAATGAGCCTGCCAAATTTCAGCCTTCCACCTACACGGAAAGTTGGAGAATTAGTGATGAGTGACTGAGTGAGTGAGTGAGTGAGCGAGTGAGTGAGTGAGTGAGTGAGCGAGTGAGTGAGTGAGTGAGTGAGTGAGTGAGTGAGTGAGTGAGTGAGTGAGTGAGTGAGGGAGGGAGTGAGGGCTTTGCCTTTTATTAGTATAGAGTGTGATTTGGTTGAATTTATATATTTTATATATTTATATGAATTTATATATTTTCAACCTATCAGTTCTTGCCACTAGGAGTCACCCTTTATCAAAGCACTTTGGTGCCACCACTTGATTCCGTCTGCTTAACCAGAACCACAATTGAGGTCGGTCCGGCCAATTCATTAGCCCTTGTATTACTAAATATTGTTTTATTACCTCTACTTTCAAATGTCTAAGTGCATTTTAATGTGATTATGGTTTTAAAATGCAGGATATAAAAGTAAAAATCCACAATAAAGAACATATTAAGTCACAAGATTTGCTATTTTAATTTGTGTCTCTTTTCTGTCAAATGAGCAGAATACTTTCAGAAGATCCCCACCTGAGACATCATACAGTCTCACATTCCTGGCAAATCAGTTAATATCAAGTTTGAAGTTTCTTGCAGCTTGTAGAACACAGCTTTGTGACAGTACTGGTGAAGGAGCCACTATGAGAGTTAGCATTTATCCATCCTTCTATTCTCTAAACCCCGGGCCAGTTAGTCCATTAGGGTGTCATCGTCCAAGGGGCGGCGTTTATGTAAGTCAAGCGGCATGCGTTTTGGAACACCCGCCGAGGGTTTCTGTTTTGGTTACTGAATGGGTGCATTTTCTTTACCCCCCTCACTGCATCCATGTTATAGATAACTATGGGCACCTTTTTGACAACTCAAAGGGCATGAGCTCCACACACCAAGGGGGGACCCCCAGGACACTATATGGGCTTTGACTGGTAGGGTCCTAGCAACAAGTACAGATGCCAAGTCCTAGGTTCCTGAGCCTGAAAAGACATCATGGCTTACCCCTCCACCAACCCCAGTTTACAGACATGCAGAATAAAACAACAAAAACATTATCAATGCCAATAATAATCAGGGCATCATTTATCTGAATGGTGATGCTTATTTGTTGATATGGGACATCAAATATTATTCCATAACTTCATTATCCTGACCAAGCAGATAACCCATAATTTACACCACACTAATTTGTGTTAGGATTTGGGTGCTGAGCAAACCCCATTGAATTCATTTTGCATTGTGTTCAGTGAAATGGTGGAAAGATCAGAAATATGGTTGAACGCGACAGAATCCATTGAAGTCAACAGGGAAGGAGAAACTGAACTAGTCTTGAGTGGAATGGTACAAAAGTCTTTTAAGTGACCCTAACGGGGCAAGAAAGTGTCTGCCATCTATGCTGGATGGATTATTGTGGACAACAAATGTGACCTGAGCTGAGAACCACTGTGTCACCATGCTTTCCGCATGATAAAATGAATAGAAATAGAACAGTAACAATCTTGCAGACAGTGGCAACAGGTACAGGAAGTATGAATTCACTGAGGCTTGGGCCCCAAGTATACACCTGAGATAACAAGAATGGACTTTAAAATCAGGTTAGTAAAATGTATGGGAGACAACAAGAGCAGGAAGTATGAAATCAATGTGGCTTGGCAAGGCCTGTGAAAAGAAGAGTTACGGAAGAGAGAGCAATAGAGGAGGACAGACAAGGGAACTATCTTGTCCCTGGAATCATCAGTAGTGGGCTGCAAATGTCTTCTGATCCAGGACTTGCTCATTTTTATGAACGCCACTCTGTCCACAGAATGGCTGACCCTGCCTGCAGCACTGGAAGCCCGCTCAGACAGCAAGATGAAAGCCGAATAAAACGGCACTTCTAGCACATACTGAGTCAGGTTGAGGCTTAAATTCAGCCTCGTTACCCAGAACTCCATGGGATCATCAGTGCGTATAGACTAAAACAGATGAAGCAAAGGATTATGGTGAGAACAGCTTTTCCAGAATTAGGTGATGTTAATAGTGGTGTCCCTCAGGGGTCAGTGCTGAGGTTGATGCTCATTTTAGTATAAATAAATGATTTGGGCAAGATTGATAAACTGATTAAGTTTGCAAATGATACTAAACTAAGTGGAACTGATACAGAGGGACTTGGAAACCATACAGGCTTGTGGCTGATTTGTGGCAGATGACATTTAATGTACGCAAATGTAAAATATTATATGTAGTAGGTAAAAATGTTAGATCTGAATACATAATAGAAGGTCTGAAACTGGAAATTTCCCCTCATGAGAAGGGTCTAGAAGTCATAGTAGACTCATTACTACGTACATTTACACAGAATGTAAAAGTGATCAAGAAAGCCAATAGGATGTTAGGTTAGATACTATCACGGTGTAGGGAGTCCAAGTCAAGGTAGGCTATGCTTACGTTTTATAGCCCACTAGTGAGGTCTCATCTGGAGTACTCTGTACAGTTTTGGTCTCCATATTAGAAAAAGACAGCAGAGATGGACAAAGTCTGTAGATGAGTGACTAGCCTGATTCTGGTATGAGCTATGAGGGAAGACTGAAGGAGCTGAACCTTTCAGTTAAAGCAAATGGAGATTAAGAGGTGACATGATTGAAGTGTTTAAAATTTAAAAAAAAATTCTCATATTTATATGGATTCTGTGCTTGCCCTATTACTATCCAGGGTTTGTCAGTGATATCCCCCTTTAGTTGGCATTTTTGGAAGTGTTTTGGGAATATGTTCTTTGAGACTCCAATTTCATAACACTGATATGGCATTGAAAGCATAGTAGTGTCAATGGTGGCTGTTTCATACATCACAGACAGTGAATGACAACAATGGAGACTTCTGATATGGATACATTTCAGGTCTGCAGACTATTACTGTATCTGCTCAGGGCAACATCCTCCCTGATCTGTTTAACCCTGGGAATTTAGAATTTAGAAGTTCTTGATAACTTCTGCACACTCCTACAGCATCTGGAGAAGACAACCGCTGAAGCACCAAGACCACCTTAACTGTTACGCTCATCTCTGTTAATTTTTATCTGGGGTCTCCTGTAAATCTGTATGCTGAAGGATTCTTTAATACAAGCCAAGTATAAACTTAATGTGTTGTGGTTGATTTGTGTTACTGTTGTGGTTATTTTGTCACCATTGTTGCTTTAAGCGTACATTATAAGCAAATCAATATTTCTACAGCACAATTCCCAGCATTTAATCTGCTCCATCTGAGGAGCCAACAATCCCTGTTGCACAAAGAGTCTGAAATATATGCACATGTTGGTGATCATGGACACTGTGAACAGATATAGTGTAATAAGATAAATTTGACTCAGACACGTCAAAAAGAGTTGGGGAAATTGCCCCGTATAACATCCGTCGGACTTGATGAAAGTTGATTGAAAAATAAATCAAAAAGTCAAAACATTTGACAACATACAGGACTGAGATGGAGATATTAAAACAGAAAATGGCGACAGGATGTGATATGGCAGGAAATAACATCAAAACTGTAGGTCAGAAGTGATGTCATCAAGAATGAGCTGGAAGTGACGTCATCATGACGGGGCCAGAAAAGTGACGTCATCACTAGGAGCCGGAAGTGACATCATCACGGTGGGACAGGAGTAGTTGTGTCATCTTTTGGAGCCGGAAGCAGAAATGATGTGGAGTGGCCATTTTGAGAACCCGGAAATGGTGGAGGTAAGTGCGTAGAATTATTATTTGTCTTCTTTGGGTCTGGTAAAAGAGAGAGCGAGAGAGACATTAGTACTCGAAATCAACCCTTCATCTCGCGGTAGATCACTCACCTTAGGGCTTGTTGTCTGCCTCCTAAGCCCACGTGTGTGACAATAGACAGAATGAAAAATGTTGAGAATCCATGTCAAGTTTCCATAAAATACCTGGTGGCAAAATGAAAGCAAAATAAATAAATTAGCAATCTGTGGCTTTGTGGTTTTACTTTCTTAAAAGCTCTTATACTGGTCAACTGGCATGCCAAAACCAGTGGTTGGTAACCATTGACCAATTGAAGACATGTATCGGTGGCTATAAAACCTGATGAGGGACCTTTCTGTTTTTTATCTTTCCTCAGTTGTGACCAGTCTACCTGTCTGTGCTCTTGAGAAGCTCTCCCATAACATGATGCTACCACTAACATGCTTCACCTTAGGGATGGTATTAGGAGCTTGATGAGCAGTTCCTGGTCTTTGGCAGACATGGTACTTGGAGTTCTGCCCAAAGAGTGCAATTCTTGTCTCATTAGGCCAGCAACCTTTAAATGCTGTTTTGGTAAACTCCAAGCAGGCTGTCATATGTCTTTTACTCACGAGTGTTTTTCTTCTAGCCACTCAACCATAAATGCTTGAATGACAGAGTACTGCTAAGTTGATTGTCCTTCTGACAGGTTCTCCCATCTCAGCAGAGGATCTCTGAAACTCTGTTAGGGTGACCATTGAGTTCTTTTTCACCTCCTTGAGCAATGCCCTTCTAGTCAGGTTACTAGAGCTGGTGAAGCTGGCTGTTCGCCGCTTCTCCACGCTACAGTATATTCATTATTTAAGTATTCCTATTGCCTGAATGTTGTTTGATTGCACCTGTTTTCTGGATATTATACAGAACTTTAGCATCTAGCGGTTGTAATTTGCTGTTAACGCCTTACAGCGTCTAATATCATTACTTTTGGGAGAAATCCTACCTGCGGCAGTTGTTGGGCCGACTTGCGTATCCTGTTATCTGTCTCCAACTGACTGATACTGACTGTTACCACTTGAGTTTTCTGTGGATGGCATTTGGGATTTCTTGCGGAATACCTTTAAATGTTGTCATCTGAACTAAGGCTTCAGGAGTTGATTGCAAACTGTCCACATTACATCCGCCAGTGTTCTGCCCGCCATTACATTTCCTTGATGTTGGCTCTGTCGTTGGGGATCTTGGTGATTGTCTTGCTGCTTGAATCCTATGCAATTTGCACCACAGCTGTCCAACTGTGAACATAAGGACTATGGGCGACTACTTACATCGGGATCATATCTCCTCCGCTTGCCAGCATGCTCCGGTATCTGCCATCGCAACTGTTGGAGCTCAACAACCACAGCCTTGCATCAGACATCACAGTCATTAAACAACTTGGACTTATCCGTCGCCCCCGCTACATTTATAGGGGGTCTGGTCGCAGTTTGTTTACATCAAGACTGGGAGCTCCATTCTGTCTTTGTGGTCAGAAGCAACTCGCTCGTCACAGACCAAACATGTCATCCGAGCACCATCACCATGGAGACTGAAAACACTGCTCGGTGGTGGTCCAGGCGAGACGGAAAGCCATGAGTGGGTTTCAGCTTTCTTCGTCCTCTGGCTAAAAGCAACATCTCGCTAAATATCAAAATGGAACTTTTTAATGTTCAGTCCCTGACAAATAAATCCTGTCTAATTTATAATCATATTGTCATTATTTGTTTGACTGAGACCTGGCATAAATCCGAGGTATAGTCAGTTTTAAATGAGTCCTGCCCTCCAGGGTACACTTACCTCGAAAAGGCCCGCAGCTCTGGCCGTGGCGGTGGTCTGGCTGTAATCCATTGTATAGGTTTGCAGTTATCACTTCTATCCCTTCCTAAATTCTCAACTTTTGAATGCTTGGCAATTAAATGCAAGCATCCACTTTTTATAACAATACTTCTTATTTACTGACCACCAAAACAACACCCTGATTCGTTACAGAAATGAATGAGCTGATTTCATCTTTCTGTATAACATCCTCATATGTACTCATTCTTGGAGATATGAACATTCATGTGGAGACACCCTTTATTCATTTTGCCGCCCAGCTCTTAGAGCTCCTGGACTGCCTAAATCTGAGGCAACTTGTCGAGGTCTCCACTCACAACAAGGGCCATACCCTCGATTTATTCATTACTGACTCAGTCCGCATCTCTGACCTTCAAGTATTTGATTTGAGTGTTTCCGATCACAAAATTGTTTCAATGGATTTACCAACATATTCACTATACTCTAAATCACAGTGCTGTATCCACTTCAGGAGCCTGAAAAAAATAAATATGACTGATGTAAATGCTGACATTAAGAACTTCTCCATTGCTCCCCACCTTTCTACTGTCAGTGAATAATTAATTATTATTACAACAATGGGCTCCAGAACACCCTTGAGACCCATGCCCCAGTTAAATCATTAATGGTCTCTTTTGTAAAATCTGCCCCATGGTTTACAGTGAGCTTCGACAGATGAAGGTAGTTGGGCGAACCCTCGAGTGGCGTTTTGTTGCAACCAGTTTAATGGTCCACAAATTAGCCTATCAAGAACACCAAAAAAAACTACTCTAGAGCACTGTCCACCGCCAGATCTCAATACTATTCAAATTTAATTAATAACAGTCCTGGAAACTCCAAACAACTTTTTTCCATGATAAATCATTTACTCAATTCTCATACATACGCCTGTAATAATTTCACAGAGAAGCAGTGTAATAATTTTATTGAATATTTCATCTCTAAGGTAGACACCATCTGCTCCTCATTGTCCGTTTCCAGCCCTCCATTGCTGGATGTTTCCATATCAAAGCCAATGGGCTGCCTCTCCCAGTTCCTCTGTACCATAGTTAAAGAAGTTGAGGGCATCATCCAGAGGATGAGGCCTTCAACGTGTTCATTGGACCCTTTTCCTACTCCTCTGATAAAAGCTAACGTATTGGATTTAAGCCCTCTTATTGCTGATATCATAATCACTCTCTCCAGAGCGGCTTAGTCCCACTGGCTTTGAAAACCGCAAAAATAAGACCTTATTTAAAAAAATCCTCTTTGAATCCTGAAGTGATAGCAAACTATCGTACAATCTCCAACCTTCCATTTTTGTCTAAGGTTTTGGAAAAGGTTGTTTTGGTCCAGCTTCAGGATCACCTCAAAAAATTCAATCTGTTTGAAAAATTTCAATCTGGTTTCCGATCTTCTCACAGTACAGAGACAGCCCTGGTCAGGTCACCAATGACCTCCTGATGGCTGCTGACCAGGGCTCTCCATCACTCCTTATCCTTTTGGATCTCACAGTTGCATTTCATACGGTAGATCATAATGTTCTCCTCCATCATCTCCACTATATAATTGGACTTTCTGGCACTGCTCTGGAGTGGTTCGAGTCCTATCTCACAGATAGGGTTGAGTATGTGGCCCTGGGGGACACTAAATCTCGTACCCACATTATCACCTGTGGGATCCCACAAGGATCAGTCCTTGGGCCGACCCTTTTCAACATCTATATACTACCCCTGAGTCACATCATCGACAGGCATGGAATTTCATTCCACTGTTATGCTGATGATACGCAGCTCCATGTGAGACTAGATTTGACCACCCTTACATCTTCATTAACTCTTTCCTATTGCTTGGATGAGATCGAAGCTTAGATGTCTAAGAACTTCCTCAAGCTGAACAGCACCAAAACTGAAGCTCTTTTAATTGGTACCCCCCATCAGCTTTGTTCCTCCGTAAATTGTATTTCCTTTTCTGACCGTACCATTGCCCTCTGCCCTTCAGTTACAAATTTGGGTGTCAAGTTAGACTCCCATCTGTCATCTGATATACATATCCATCACCTTTGTAAAACTGCATTCCTTCATCTTTGAAATATAGCCAAACTCTGTCCCTGCCTCTCCCTCTGTGATGCTGAAAAGCGGGTTCATGCCTTTGTCTCCTCCAGGCTGGACTATTGTAATGCACGCCTCATCGGGATACCCAACAAGAGCCTTCAAAAGCTCCAACAAATTCAAAATAGTGCTGCAAGAATCCTGATGAGTGTGCAGAATTATGAACACATTTCACCAATCCTTCGGTCACTTCATTGGCTCCCTATCCATCTCTGTATTGAATACAAATTTTGTCTGCTTACTCACCAGTGTATCCATGGAAATGCTCCACAATATCTTAAGGAATTCCTTATATTACAATCCACTACAAGAAACCTCCATTTTGCAAATACCTACCGCCTTCGCCTCCCTATGACCAAACTTTGTACAATGGGTGACCGAGCCTTTGCAGCCGCTGGTCTATGGCTCTGGAATGCCCTACCAGAGAACTTGAGAACACAGCAGATTGTGGGCTATTTTAAAAAACAGCCAAAGACATTTCTATTCAGGAAAGCTTATTAACAAGAATGCTACTAATTATTGTTGTTTTATCTCTGTTTTTAACTTGTTTTGCCTTTGTTTAAAGTTTTTATGTAGCACTTTGAGATTTACTACAAATGTAAAGTGCCCTATAAATAAAATGCATTATTATCCATCCATCCATCCATCCATTCTCTTCCGCTTATCCAAGGTCGGGTCGCGGGGGCAGCAGCTTGAGCAGAGATGCCCAGACTTCCCTCTCCCCGGCTACTACTTCTAGCTCTTCCAGGAGAATCCCAAGGCGTTCCCAGGCCAGCCGAGAGACAAAGTCCCTCCAGAGTGTCCTGGGTCTTCCCCTGGGCCTACTCCCGGTTGGACGTGCCCGGAACACCTCACCAGGGAGGCGTCCAGGAGGCATCCTGATCAGATGCCCGAGCCACCTCATCTGACTCCTCTCGATGCGGAGGAGCAGCGGCTCTAGTCTGAGCCCCTCCCGGATGACTGAGCTTCTCACCCTATCTTTAAGGGAAAGCCCAGACACCCTGCGGAGGAAACTCATTTCAGCCGCTTGTATTCGCGATCTCGTTCTTTCAGTCACTACCCATAGTTCATGACCATAGGTGAGGGTAGGAACGTAGATCGACTGGTAAATTGAGAGCTTTGCCTTGCGGCTCAGCTCCTTTTTCACCACGACAGACCGATGCAGCGCCCGCATTACTGCGGATGCCGCACCGATCCGCCTGTCGATCTCACGCTCCATTCTTCCCTCACTCGTGAACAAGACCCCGAGATACTTGAACTCCTCCACTTGGGGCAGGATCTCGCTCCCAACCCTGAGAGGGCACTCCACCCTTTTCCGGCTGAGGACCATGGTCTCCGATTTGGAGGTGCTGATTCCCATCCCAGCCGCTTCACACTCAGCTGCGAACCGATCCAGAGAGAGCTGAAGATCACGGCCTGATGAAGCAAACAGGACAACATCATCTGCAAAAAGCAGCGACCCAATCCTGAGTCCACCAAACTGGACCCCCTCAACACCCTGGCTGCGCCTAGAAATTCTGTCCATAAAAGTTATGAACAGAATTGGTGACAAAGGGCAGCCCTGGCGGAGTCCAACTCTCACTGGAAACGGGTTCGACTTACTGCTGGCAATGCGGACCAAGCTCCGGCACCGATCGTACAGGGACCGAACAGCCCTTATCAGGGGGTCCAGTACCCCATACTCTCGGAGTACCCCCCACAGGATTCCCCGAGGGACATGGTCGAACGCCTTTTCCAAGTCCACAAAACACATGTAGACTGGTTGGGCAAACTCCCATGCACCCTCCAGGACTCTGCTAAGGGTGTAGAGCTGGTCCACTGTTCCGCGACCAGGACGAAAACCACACTGTTCCTCCTGAATCCGAGGCTCGACTATCCGACGGACCCTCCTCTCCAGAACCCCCGAATAGACTTTTATTATTATTAATAAATTATTTATTATTATTATTATTATTATTATTACTCATTCTGGCAAGACAGTCAACTCTTTGAAGAGTGACAATGGTTTCAAATTTCTTCCATTTTACAGTTAGTGAGGCCACTGTGCTACTGGGAACATTCAAAGCTTTAGAAATGGTTTTATCCCTTTGGCCTGATCTCTGCCTCACCACAATTTGATCACAGGTGTCTACAGAAGGGTTCCTTGGACTTCTTAGCTTATCTTTTCTCTTCACATGCAGTGTGAATTGTGGGACCCTCTTAGCACAGGTATATCACTTTCTAAATATTGTTCAATCAAATCAGTTTGCCACAGTTGAACTCCAATCAAGTTCTGGACACATCTCAAGGAGATATAAAGCAAACAGGATTCACCTGACCACAAGATGGAGTGCCACAGCAAAGGGTCTGAATACTTCTATGAAGGAGAGATTTCAGATATTTAAGTTTGCACACCTTTCTGAAGACATGTCTTCACTTTGTCATTATGGGTTATTGAGTGTGGATTGATGGGGAAAATGACAAATGTAACCATTTAAAATTACATTTACAACACAATAAAGTGTGTAGAAAGGGAGGAGGATTTGAATACTTTCTGTATTCACTGTATGTCCCATTTATAAGCCATACTTGTGTTAAGACTCAAAGACATCAGAATTCACTTTATTGGCCAGGCACACTAATTTGTCTTGATAATATTGGTTTAAAATACAAAGACAACATAGAATACAAAAGATAAATATAAAATGATAAAACAGGATGCAGCATATACAGGCAATACAAAAAAAACAGAATAGGATTGTGACAACAAGGGGCCGCCAGAGAGCCCCGAATGCAAGACCCAGTACTACAGCACACGTTATTAGGATAAAAGGAAGTTTTCTTTATTCTCTCCAGGCACTTCTTCACAATTCCCTCTCCAGCAATAAATCAAACAATTTTCACAATTCTTTCTCCATCTCTCCTCCGTTGAGTGTTGCCTCCCGCCGACTCTGAGTCATTGATGTGAGGTTAGGTGGGCTCCCTTTTAAGCCAGAGCTGAGAATGCTTCCGGTGCCACTCCATGCCTTCAGGAAGCACCTCCAGGCCATAAAGAAAGTAAGGAGGTCCTCCTCCAACCGAGCCCTCTGTCGACACCCAGGGACCCCGACAGGGCTGCACTTCCAGACTCCAACTTGCAAGCTCTCCTGCGGGAGTCCCAACTGTGTTGCCATATGAGGACCACTGCCATCTGGTGCAGCCCCGACTATTGGCTTCTGCTCATCCATCCATTATATCATGCTGGCCAGACACAAAGTTATTTTTCCATCCCGCTGACCACTCCATCTATTGTTCAGATCTGCCTCCAGTCCAGGTAAGAAATCATCTCAATGCCCATTTTCCTCCTACAACTCAGATACTGTGTAGAAGCTCAGACCTGATCAGTAAGAATAACTGCACGTAGTAAAAAACTGTTTTGAGTGCCGTGTTATTTCAGTTTGCACTGCACTGCCGGAGGGAGGTGTTTGGAACAGGTGATGCCTTGGGCCATCTTCCTTACCATGGACTCATAGAGGACTTCAAGTAAGTAAGTTAAAGTCTATGATCCTTTCACAGGCTTTAATGATGTGTTGCAGATTGGCCTTAGCCTGAACAGAGGCAGCACCAAACCAGACAGCTATACTGTAGATGAGGTCAGAATGGACTCGATGATGGCTGTGTAGAACTGGACCAATACTACTTGAGGGAGATTGAATTTCCTCAGCTGACACAAAAAGAACATTCTCTGATGGGCTTTCTTAATAATGCATGCGATTTTGTTGTCCCACGTAAGTTTTTGTAACAGCTGAGTCATTTATAACATGTGATAGATGAGTAGGTGACAGTTTCCTGAAATCTACTGTATGATCATCTCCTAAGCTTTTGGAATGGTAAGGTCCAAATTATTATGGCTGCACCACAATGTTAGATTTTCCACCTCTTGTCTATATGTGGACTCGTCATTGTTTGCAATCTGGCCTATTAATTGTTATTTGTTAATTGGGACATTAAACAGGACATCCTCCAGGACCCCAACACTTTATATTCACTTGTTTCATTTATTCAATGATGACTAAGTGAAAAATGAATCTCCAAACTTGTATCATTCTCTAATGTTAAGAAATTTAATGATAGTCTTGATTTTAGTTCTGAAACAAGAAACATACACTGTAAATCACAAATGTATTTATTTTAGTCTTCAGAAGCTAACCTTTGGACACTTGCAAAATGATCACCTTACACTAACCTGGTGCAACTCAAACCACCTACACCTGAACACCAGCAAAACCAAGGAGCTGGTGGTGGATTTTAGGAGGCCCAGACCCCTCATAGACCCAGTGATCATCAAAGGTGACTGTGTGCAGATGGTGCAGACCTATAAATATCTGGGAGTGCAGCTGGATGATAAATTAGACTGGACTGCCAATACTGATGCGCTGTGCAAGAAAGGACAGAGCCGGTTATACTACCTTAGAAGGCTGGCGTCCTTCAACATCTGCAATAAGATGTTTCAGATGTTCTATCAGACAGTTGTGGCGAGCGCCCTCTTCTACGCAGTGGTGTGTTGGGGAGGCATAAATAAGGAAAAGGATGCCTCACGCCTGGACAAACTGGTGAGGAAGGCAGGCTCTATTGTTGGCATAGAGCTAGACAGTTTAACATCTGTGGCAGAGCGAAGGGCGCTCAGCAGGCTCCTATCAATAATGGAGAATCCACTGCATCTACTAAACAGTATCATCTCCAGACAGAAGAGCAGCTTCAGCGACAGACTGCTGTCACTGTCCTGCTCCACTGACAGATTGAGGAGATCATTCCTCCCCCAAACTATGCGACTCTTTAATTCCACCCGGGGGGGGTAAACGTTAACATTTAACATTATACATAGTTATTGTCTGTTTTTCACCTGCATTATTATCATTCTTTAATTTAATATTATTTATTGTATCAGTATGCTGCTGCTGGAGAATGTGAATTTCCCATTGGGATTAATAAAGTGTCTGTCTGTCTGTCTGTCTGTCTGTCTGTCTGTCTGTCTGTCTGTCTATCTATCTTTCTATCTATCTATCTATCCTGGTCAGGTTCAGGCTAAAAAATTATTTTGATCATCGCTTGTTTGGAGCTCATTTTGTGCCAATTTACAGTTGGCCATTATCAATGTGCAGACTTAAGGAAGCATCAAAAATCTGTACAGGTTGCCCGGTATAAACCTCTAAGACAGGTAAGGTCTGTCACATCCATCTTCCTCAGTATTGCAACACCACATTGCCTTTAAAAGTTTTTTAAAGTCTCCCCTGATTACCTTAAACTTCCTTTAAGTCTAACTGTTTTACTCTTTTAGGGCAGATGTCAACATTTGTCAGCTCAAGGGGTTGTGGGCGGGTGTCGACTAAAGTCGCAATTCAAGGGCAGAGGGGAAAAAAAAAACTGTAAATGTTGATAAAACTCATCATTATGTTATACAGTGGTGTGAAAAACTATTTGCCCCCTTCCTGATTTCTTATTCTTTTGCATGTTTGTCACACAAAATGTTTCTGATCATCAAACACATTTAACCATTAGTCAAATATAACACAAGTAAACACAAAATGCAGTTTGTAAATGGTGGTTTTTATTATTTAGGGAGAAAAAAACATCCAAACCTACATGGCCCTGTGTGAAAAAGTAATTGCCCCCTGAACCTAATAACTGGTTGGGCCACCCTTAGCAGCAATAACTGCAATCAAGCATTTGCAATAACTTGCAATGAGTCTTTTACAGCGCTCTGGAGGAATTTTGGCCCACTCATCTTTGCAAAATTGTTGTAATTCAGCTTTATTTGAGGGTTTTCTAGCATGAACCGCCTTTTTAAGGTCATGCCATAGCATCTCAATTGGATTCAGGTCAGGACTTTGACTAGGCCACTCCAAAGTCTTCATTTTGTTTTTCTTCAGCCATTCAGAGGTGGATTTGCTGGTGTGTTTTGGGTCATTGTCCTGTTGCAGCACCCAAGATCGCTTCAGCTTGAGTTGACGAACAGATGGCCGGACATTCTCCTTCAGGATTTTTTGGTAGACAGTAGAATTCATGGTTCCATCTATCACAGCAAGCCTTCCAGGTCCTGAAGCAGCAAAACAACCCCAGACCATCACACTACCACCACCATATTTTACTGTTGGTAGGATGTTCTTTTTCTGAAATGCTGTGTTCCTTTTATGCCAGATGTAACGGGACATTTGCCTTCCAAAAAGTTCAACTTTTGACTCATCAGTCCACAAGGTATTTTCCCAAAAGTCTTGGCAATCATTGAGATGTTTCTTAGCAAAATTGAGACGAGCCCTAATGTTCTTTTTGCTTAACAGTGGTTTGCGTCTTGGAAATCTGCCATGCAGGCCATTTTTGCCCAGTCTCTTTCTTATGGTGGAGTCGTGAACACTGACCTTAATTGAGGCAAGTGAGGCCTGCAGTTCTTTAGATGTTGTCCTGGGGTCTTTTGTGACCTCTCGGATGAGTCGTCTCTGCGATCTTGGGGTAATTTTGGTCGGCCGGCCACTCCTGGGAAGGTTCACCACTGTTCCATGTTTTTGCCATTTGTGGATAATGGCTCTCACTGTGGTTCGCTGGAGTCCCAAAGCTTTAGAAATGGCTTTATAACCTTTACCAGACTGATAGATCTCAATTACTTCTGTTCTCATTTGTTCCTGAATTTCTTTGGATCTTGGCATGATGTCTATCTTTTGAGGTGCTTTTGGTCTACTTCTCTGTGTCAGGCAGCTCCTATTTAAGTGATTTCTTGATTGAAACAGGTGTGGCAGTAATCAGGCCTGGGGATGGCTACGGAAATTGAACTCAGGTGTGATACACCATAGTTAGGTTATTTTTTAACAAGGGGGCAATTACTTTTTCACACAGGGCCATGTAGGTTTGGATTTTTTTTCTCCCTAAATAATAAAAACCATCATTTAAAAACTGCATTTTGTGTTTACTTGTGTTATATTTGACTAATGGTTAAATGTGTTTGATGATCAGAAACATTTTGTGTGACAAACATGCAAAAGAATAAGAAATCAGGAAGGGGGCAAATAGTTTTTCACACCACTGTAAGTAGACCCTCTTTGCTAGGAGGACCATTAGACTCATTGACTTGATGTTGAATCCTTGTGTGTGCGAATGTAGCGTAAAATCCCTCTAGAATGGCATTGAAATTGGGCGAGAGAGCAAAGTGAATGCTCAAAGCAAAATACACTGCATATTATTAATTTATTTATTTATTGTGTATTATTGCTGAATTGGACTCTGACTTACAGAACTCCAGTTTTTTGATGCAAGTGATCTGGACATCGAAAACGAAAGTCAGGTACCTGAATCAGCTATCGTAGTGCTGAACACATTTGTGTAGCTGACTTGCCTACGGCAACGTTCACATTGGGAGGACTACACCGACAGATCATGGGAGGCAAGCTGGCTACTGGACTTCAAATGACACCACATGCTAGTGGACACTATCGATTACCAGCCACTCGACTTCTCCAAGCTGTTTTTTTTTTCAAAAAGTGCCTTTCAACTTATGACAAACAGGTATGTAATAAGTATGTGGATTTACATACTGTAGAGGCCCATAGAAAATGAAAGAGTGTCATTTGTCATAGATAGATAAGAATTTCTTGGAAAAATATTCAGCTCTGCGGCAAAAGGGAAAAAACAAGCCTTAAAAATTAATCTTGGGTAAAGATGATCAGCAACTTGAACCACAATCCAAAATTGGATTGAATGCAGTCAGTTTTATATTGTCATGAGTATCCATCTAACCACTATCTGAATGTATCTTCTAGTACAGTGTTTTTGGAACTGAAGTCTATCGCAGCAGCAATGGGTCCAAACAGAATGCCAGTCCAAAACTGTGACTTGAACTCAAAACCTTCACATGTAAGCATCACTTTTCTCAGATTGCAAAAAAATATACCAAATACCATGCTAATTTAACATTTGAGTGGCAGTTCTGCAGCCTCGCAGTAAGGAGACCTGGGTTCACGTCGCCAGTCCTCCTTCCATGGAGTTTGTATTTTCTCCCCCTGTGTCTCAGCGGGTTTCCTCTGAGTGCTCCACTTTTCTCTCACTGTCCGAAGACATGCACGTTAGGTGGACTGGTGACAATAAATTGGCCCTGGTGTGTGGTTGGGATGTGTGGTTGTGTGTGCTCGCCCTTTGATGAACTGGCACCTTGTCCAGGGTTTTTTCCTGCCTTGCCCCCTATGCTGGCTGGGATTGGCTCCAGCACCCCTCACAACCCTGTTCTGGACTAAGTGGGTTAGAAAATACAGTTACAATACAATACAATTTATTTTTGTATAGCCCAAAATCACGCAAGAAGTGCCGCAATGGGCTTTAACAGGTCCTGCCTTTTGATAGCCCCCCAGCCTTGACTCTCTAAGAAGACAAAGAAAAACTCCCCAATAAAAACCCTTGTAGGGAAAGAAAAAAGGAAGAAACCTTGGGAAAGGCAGTTCAGAGAGAGACCCTTTTCCGGGTAGGTTGGGTGTGCAGTGGGTGTCAAAAAGAAGGGGTGTCAATACAATACAATACACAGAACAGAACACAAGTAATCCTCAATACAGTATAATAGTGCAGTAGACGTATTACAAGTAAAGAGTAGAATTTAACAGTAGATGATATCACAAAATATGATTTGGATTTGTTCAGAGTCCTGGAGACCTCAGCCATCAAGCTGGCTCCCCCTATTGGCCATTCCACAGTTGGGACAGCGCTGGGCCAGCCAATCTGATGAAAGGACCCCTCTACCCGACGATTCCTGTGATTCTCCATCAGAGATGACTGAGAGGCATGAAAATGACACGAATGAATGAAAATTACCATTTGAAATATTTTAAGATAATATCTGTATCTGGTAATTCAAGTTTCTTATTCAAAGGATACCTTTAGTGATCTTCAGTGTTGCTGGTAATGACAACTGAGCATCCCTTTGTGATCCCAGCCTTATCCGTAGCTCCAGGCATAGGAAGACAAAGGGAAACACATTGGTCACATAATCTGGGAGCTGTCAACTCTCTATGAAGCACAAAAACCATACCATTAAAAGACAATCGTAGCCAATCCTCAAGGAGACATGAGGTGGACGGATGTAAGTCATCAGTTTATAACACATACATACATATACACTGTGTATAGAGAGATTGAGCATCACAGATCTTTTTTGTCACATACACTGTGATAGCATAGTGAAGTTCTTGTGGCACAAGACGTATAAATAAATGCAGTAAACCAAAAAAGTGGAGCAGAAGACTAGTAAGGAAATAAAAAATAAATAAAGAGCATAAATAAATATAGTGAATAAGAGTAAAACAAGTAACATACAATACAATTACACATAAACCAGCAGGTGGGTACAGTACATAGTACAATATTTATAGTGTGTATAACGTAAAATAAGGAGGTACACAGATAAGATTTGAGGCTTCAGATGGTGATCCCTATATAATGATGGAAGAAGAAAACAGAAGCGAGTTGCAACAAAATATTTCCATCACGCTTAATGTTTGTTTAGAGGTGAGTCCATAATGCTGGTCTTTATATGCCATCCACAGAGGAAGAGTCAGGCCTGGCAGCAGAAACAGAAGTGACATCAGGGATCCATGATGTTCAGGGCTTCAGGTCTGCAGATGAAGGAGGAGAAGATGTGAATGACAGTGCCCTCTCTCATCTCGGGGTGGAATTACAATCATTGCACCTGCCCTGAGAAAACCCCATACACACATGCGTGTGACACTATACATTATACATACATACTTCGTGTCTCTGCCGCTTTCGTATGTGGATTTCATGCTCACCAAACAACAATTCTCATGGATAGGCTTCTTCATTGGGAAGAAACACTACTTTTCTCTGATGGCAACATGAATTAGATGATCTACAAGTCTCCCGCTTAAACTTTAAAGCCAAACAATATCTACATACTTCTGTCATATCACCTATGTCCGTACTTTCGATCTCTCATTGCTGTTCCGTTATATCACCGAGTAATAATTTCCATTTGTTAGTGCTAATGCGATCTTTGCTATCATTTTTTTGATACTTTCGAATTTTACTACTTTTATTTCTGACTCAGATTGGACCTGTGAGGTTTTCAGTTCCACTTTGTCCGGACTGATTATTACTTTCCTTATTTTCAAAATCTGCACAACACACTGCTCTTTCTTCTTCACTTAGTCGTTGATGTGTCATCTAGAACATATAAAATTATTGTCCCCATAAAATTTATAAGAGCTGAGAGCGCAGGAAGTGTGTCTGCCAAAAGCATTCACAGGACTGAGAGGTTAGATGACTGTGGTCTTGTTTGCAAATGGTTGTAAGTCACCGTATCACAAGACTTGCTTCCAAAGGTTGTAAGATCTGACTTGAAAGAATCTCATGTTAAAAGTCTCTGTCTTGAGGGACTTCATTCGAAAAAGTCTCTTCAAAAAGTCATGTCTCGTCTCAAGATTTTTTTTATTATAATATATATATATATATATATATATATATATATATATATATATATATATATATATATATATATATATATATATATATATATACCCAATGTATACATAATTACATATGAAGGCTTCTCCCACAAGATAATCTGTCCCTGAAAAAACGTTTTGTAAATAGAATTTTCAGAATGCAAACAACAAATTACAATTTTTTTAAATGGCATGCTTTTAGTTAAATAACACTGAAATACATGAAATTTGGTAGAATTAGTTTAATAATTATATTGAGGAAATAAATTATTCTCTTCATAAATACAAATTGGTGTAATGTGGTTTTTCAGAATTTGGGGTATGCCTATATAAAACCTGGGGGTTGGTGGCAGAATTGGCACTCCAGCCACCATAAAAAACCTCACACTGTTCCATTCCATCTGAACTGGTGTGGTGCTGAGGTGTCACCCGCTGCATGGCTGCACTCGGGTCCTAACCTCTCTCTCTCTCTATATATATATATAGTGATTACTAAAGGACTAAAAGTTGATATAAAACAGGGCATTGATACGGGTCTATCAGACCATTTTCTTCTACTTTTTAATATAGAAATAATGATAGAAAACACTCATGAGAAGCATATTGTTAAAAAACGTTTCTTTGATTCATCAGCAGCTTTAAAACTTACAAACATTCTAAGCAATCAGTCCATTTATAGTGCCAACTATAATAGCGAGGAGAATGTAAATAATAAGCTGGAAAGATTTAATACTAAGGTGAGAGCTGCTGTTGACATAGTTGCACCTGAAAAGACAGTTAAAAAATCTTCTAGCATTGTTATACCATGGAAGACCCAAAGAGTGTCTGATTTAAAGAGAACATGCCATAGAGCTGAGCGTAAATGGAGGAAAACTAAACTAACTATCCACTATGAAATATTAAAAGTTAAAATAACAGAATACAATAACACAGTCCGTCTTGAGAGGCGCTGCTATTTCTCTAAGATTATAAATAACAATGCTAGTAATCCATCCATCCATCCATCCATTTTCTAACCCGCTGAATCCGAACACAGGGTCACGGGGGTCTGCTGGAGCCAATCCCAGCCAACACAGGGCACAAGGCAGGAACCAATCCCGGCAGGGTGCCAACCCGCCACAGATGCTAGTAATCCCAGAGTCTTATTCTCTACGATTGATCGTCTGTTAAACCCAAGTAACTCAAAGGAATGCCTCCTAAGTACTTCAAGTAAAACCTGTGAGGCTATCGCTGTATTTTTCAATCAAAAAATTAATGATATTAGAAATAACATAGTATATCTCCCCAACACTAAGGATTCTCCTAAACCCCAGTATTCCGTTATAAACAAATTAAACTCTTTCACTAGGATAGATTTACCTGATTTACATAAAGTAATTTCTCAAATGAAACCCTCCACCTGTGCCCTTGACCCAATATCAACAAATTTTTTCAAAGAAGTATCGGGCGTGCGAATTGATAATGTTCTTGACATAGTAAATTCGTCATTAGATACGGGGGTCTTCCCAGACTGTCTTAAGACTGCTGTAGTTAAACCCCAACTTAAGAAAAATAACCTTGACCCCTCTGCTCTTGAAAATTTTAGACCCATCTCTAACCTGCCTTTCTTACGTAAAATTCTAGAGAAGGCAGTCATTATGCAGTTAAATGAGCATCTCAATAAACATGCTATTCTTGATAAATTTCAGTCAGGTTTTAGAAAAAATCACAGCACAGAAACTGCGCTCGTTAAAGTAGTAAATGATTTGCGGGTAAATGCAGACAGAGGCCATTTATCTGTTCTCATCCTCTTAGATCTGAGTGCCGCATTTGACACCATTGATCATAATATTCTTAAAAATCGCCTTAGTCAATGGGTGGGCCTCTCTGGCAGTGTCTTAAATTGGTTTGAATCCTACCTGGCAGGGAGAAAATTCTTTGTTAGTTGTGGTAATTACAACTCAAAGACACATGATATCCTATATGGTGTTCCACAAGGCTCTATCCTGGGTCCGCTGCTCTTCTCAATCTACATGCTTCCATTAGGTCAGATTATCTCAGGACACAACGTGAGCTACCACAGCTATGCTGATGACACACAGCTGTATTTATCAATTGCACCTGATGACCCCAAATCTCTTGATTCACTAACACAATGTCTGACTTGTATTTCAGAATGGATGAATAGTAACTTTCTCAAGTTAAATAAAGAGAAAACTGAAATCTTAGTGATTGGCAATAATGGATACAATGAGGCTATTAGAAATAAACTGGAAGCATTAGGATTAAAAGTCAAAACGGAGGTAAAATGCTTAGGGGTAACTGTTGACTGTAATCTGAATTTTAAATCACATATTAATCAGACCACTAGGACAGCATTTTTTCACTTAAGAAACATAGCAAAAGTTAGACCTCTTATATCATTGAAAGATGCTGAGAAATTAGTTCACGCGTTTGTTTTCAGTCGACTAGATTACTGTAACGCACTCCTCTCAGGACTACCCAAAAAAGACATAAATCATTTGCAACTAGTGCAGAATGCAGCTGCTAGAATTCTAACCAGGAAAAGAAAATCCGAGCACATCTCTCCAGTTTTGATGTCACTACACTGGTTACCTGTGTCATTCAGGATTGACTTTAAAATTCTGCTTATGGTTTATAAAGCCTTAAATAATCTCGCCCCATCTTATATATCAGAATGTCTGACGTCTTATATTCCAAATTGTAACCTCAGATCCTCAACTGAGTGTCTCCTTAGAATTCCAAGAGCAAAACTTAAAAGAAGTGGTGAGGCGGCCTTCTGCTGTTATGCACCTAAAATCTGGAATAGCCTGTCAGTAGGAATTCGCCAGGCTAATACAGTGGACTTTAAAAAACTGCTGAAAACACATTATTTTAACATGGCCTTCTCATAACTTCACTATAATTTAAATCCTGATACTCTGTATATCCAATTCATTAATGAATTGGACCTAATCAATGACTTTGTTAAATGGTGTGACTCAAACCACCTACAACTGAACACCAGCAAAATCAAGGAGCTGGTGGTGGATTTTAGGAGGCCCAGACCCCTCATGGACCCCGTGATCATCAGAGGTGACTGTGTGCAGAGGGTGCAGACCTATAAATATCTGGGAGTGCAGCTGGATGATAAATTAGACTGGACTGCCAATACTGATGCTCTGTGCAAGAAAGGACAGAGCCGACTATACTTCCTTAGAAGGCTGGCATCCTTCAACATCTGCAATAAGATGCTGCAGATGTTCTATCAGACGGTTGTGGCGAGTGCCCCCTTCTACGCGGTGGTGTGCTGGGGAGGCAGCATTAAGTAGAAAGACGCCTCACGCCTGGACGAACTGGTGAGGAAGGCAGGCTCTATTGTTGGCATGGAGCTGGACAGTTTGACATCTGTGGCAGAGCGACGGGCACTGAGCAGGCTCCTGTCAATCATGGAGAATCCACTGCATCCACTAAACAGTGTCATCTCCTGATAGAGGAGCAGCTTCAGCGACAGACTGCTGTCACTGTCTTGCTCCACTGACAGATTGAGGAGATCGTTCCTCCCCCACACTATGCGACTCTTCAATTCTTCAATACCCCCTCTTATGGGTAAATGTTAACATTTAACATTATACAAAGTTATTGTCTGTTTTTTACCTGCATTATTATCAATCTTTAATTTAATATTGTTTATTGTATCAGTATGCTGCTGCTGGAGAATGTGAATTTCCCATTGGGATTAATAAAGTATCTATCTATCTATCTATCTATCTATCTATCTATCTATCTATCTATCTATCTATCTATCTATCTATCTATCTATCTATCTATTCATGGTGGCGCTAAAATCTGTACTAACCCCTACTCTCTCTTCTGTTTCCTTTTCCAGTGTCCCATCTACTCTAAGTACCGTGATGTCCCAAAAATGATGGATGGATTAAAAGCCAGAAGTCTGTATGACCATCAGCATCAAGTGACTCCGTGAAAAACCTGAACTACAAAGAGGACTATTTCATTTATGTTAGGTAGAATGCCCAGAGGGGACTGGGCGGTCTCGTGGCCTGGAACCCCTACAGATTTTATTTTTTTCTCCAGCCTTCTGGAGTTTTTTTTTGTTTTTTCTGTCCACCCTGGCCATCGGACCTTACTCCTTTTCTATGTTAACTAATGTTGCCTTATTTTAATTTCTCATTTTGTCTTTTATTTTTCTTTTCTTCATTATGTAAAGCACTTTGAGCTACTTTTTGCATGAAAATGTGCTATATAAATAAATGTTGTTGTTGTTGTTGTTGTTGTATATATATATATATATATAGGCCTACATATACTGTACACATTGCCACATATGTACGTTGAAGGATTCTCTTCCGGGCTCATCATTGGCATGTAACGGGTATTTAAGAATTCTAACACAACTATGCCAGACCAAATATTCCTTTCATTAGGAACATACAGCTTACATTAAGAAGTCTGTTTATAATACCTTCATTTTCCTATCCAAACTTGGACTAAGCTCATCATTGGTATGTAACGGGGTTCTGTGGTTAACAATATTGCCTCCTTCGGCCTCCGCAGTGCTGAGAAGACACTTAGTCAGGGCAACTAACCCCGCCCTTTCCGGTCTGACCACTTTTAAAAAAAGCTCAGGACAGGTGGTGTCTCATTTGGATTTGAGCGCCCTGCAGCGCGGAGCACCACCTAAGACAGACTCTCTCAAACGAGCTTCTCAAATCAAGCCAGGAAGCCCAAAGCATCCATTTATTATACGTTTGCGGCGCCATCATCTGCCAGTTTTGTTTTATTACTCAGCTTGAATCCATTCGAGTTGTTTCTTTCTTTACTTGACCACTATACTTGTATACCTCACTCAAAACTTCACTTATCTATATTGGCAATTATTAATGCATTTATGCATTTTTTTTTTTCCACCGCACTGTTCTCTCCCGGTTTTAGCACTACCGAAGAAAACAAAATGCATAAATACATTAGTAATTCCCCAAAAAAAGAAAAGTGAGGTTTTATCGCCATCTGATGGGTGACTGGAGGAATTGCATGAGCAACTACTGTTGGGGAAAACAGCTCTGGCTCTGGAAATGACAGCTCCTGCCTGGTGATCGGCAGTTTTATTCCAGCTGGGTGGAAGAGGCGTCTTTTTATTTCATTCTGAGCATCAAAACTTTAAAACTGAAAAGTGAAGAAAAAATGAAAGGCCACTGAATGTAAAACTAGAAGTGATAAAAGTTTAACTAAAGCGCTTTATTAACTAAAATTTAAAGGGTGTTGTACTGTGTTAGCCATTATGAATGTAGAGAAAAGCCAAGCAAAATGACACCTTTTATTGGCTAACTAAAAAGATTACAGTATTCAAGCTTTCGAGGCAGCTCAGGCCCCTTCTGCCCAGGGGCCTGAGTTGCCTCGAAAGCTTGCATATTGTAATCTTTTTAGTAAGCCAATAAAAGGCGTCATTTTGCTTGGCTTTTCTCTAAAATTGAAAAAGAGGCGATGCGTTATTAGGGTTTATTTTGATGACTACTGTTATTATTAAACTAATTCTGTTAATTTTCATGTAGTTTAGTGTAATTAGAGCAAAAATCTGATCATTTGGTTGGCCAGGGAGTGCTTAAAATGTTTTCCCTATAAATGAATTATAATTAAGAATTTGCGTTATTAAATTAACTTTACGTAGGAGTTTTTAGGCAAGGATTAGCCCGACTTTAAAGTGCACGAAGGCTGCGCACCTCTCGAGCTGAAATCAGAAATTAGAAATCAGTTATTAAGATGTCCGGCTACAAGGAATGTCACTGCTTCTTTGGCTGAAACTTTAGTGAATGTAATATGACTTACATGTAAAAAGGAGGCAGTCATAATTCCCTAGACATTACCATAGACAATTACCATAGACAATGAGAACAAATACCATAAAAACAAGAACAAGGAAGTATCTCCACATAAGACTTCTTTAAATTACTTCACTTGCTTCCAGTTAAGTTAAGTGCTAATTTAGGACTCCTCCTTCCTCTATATAACGCTGTAATATGGTTCAGCTCACTAGTGTCCATACTTCAAGGAGATCTCAAGACCTCTTCAGAAATCCCATTGACAAAGAGAATGGGATCTATCTATCTATCTATCTATCTATCTATCTATCTATCTATCTATCTATCTATCTATCTATCTATCTATCTATCTATCTATCTATCTATCTATCTATCTATCTATCTATCTATCTATCTATCTATCTATCTATCTATCTATTTTTACTCAAGTGCGGCTGTCAGGTACTTTATACAACAGTGACATTTGGTTAGTGAATAGACGTCAATTAAAAGCTACAAAAGTGAGTGTCGATGGCCCTGCAAGGTTTACTAGAAATAGAAAATGTCCTGCTGAAATGTAAAGTTTTCAATAAAAAAGAATTTTCAAATACTGCAGTGTATGGAAGCTCTAAACCCAGATTTCAAAACTGAATGAAGCACTTTAATTAGAAATTACAAATAAACATACTATGGGTCACCCGCCGCCCTTCAGAAATTCATTGATTTTTGTTTTGTCAAGTTTCCTCTAATGGTAAAAATTAAAGTCTGTCCCACTCAGTAATGTTCAAAAATACAAAAGCTCTAAACAGGCTTAAGTAATAAAATTTGATGTGTAAAATTATCTTTAATTCCAAATCTTTAACTTTATTATGTTCACAAAGACCCCTGACTGTGACACAGTTTCTGTACATTGTTTCATTTTCTTTATTCAAGTTATTCTGAGTGACAGCCAGGCAAAGTCATAATGTCGTCATGAGAAAGAGCATCCAGTGAAGTACAAAGATAACAAATAGCAAATGAACTGCACATTTGTCTAATTAAAGAAATGAAAATAAACAGCCAAACATCTGGAGAAACAATACAATTACCTGAGAAGTAGACTCCACTTCTTTGAATTAAAACAGTACATTCAGATAAAATAAACTGTTAGACTTACACTTTAAGTGTTTAAGAAAACTGACTAGCAATTATTAGGAAGTAAAGAAAATGTACAAATAAAATGAATTTAAAAGATTCAAACTTTTTAAAACTATGTTAATTAAGAATATAGTTATATGAGTATAGTTACATATGCATACCTTACACACACATTATTACATATATATGTGTATCTGTTATAAAAAAATAATCTTGGAAGGAGACGATATGTGATCTTCTCGGAGACACTTTAACGTCCCGCGAGACAAGTCAGTCAGACAAAAGGACAGCTGCTGTACAGGATTTTAAATGATCGACGCGCAGTGCGACAAGCAGAACATGCAGCTGAAAGACAGCAGCTGATCAGACCGCATCTCCTTAGCATGCGTTCAGACCCCCCTTTACAACATGAGCAGCAGAGACATGAAGTGGCTGGAGTGTAGGGGGGTGGGTTTGCGAGCTAAGCAAGCAGTGATAACAGCCCCTAGTAATTTATACATATTTATATATATATATGGTCTGTGATACGGTTTACATATTAGCAGCTGGAGATCCACAAAGGGAGAAAAATGAATCACGTATCATAAAGTAGTTTTTATTCCTGAGCTTTCAGCCCCTACCAGGAGTCTTCATCAGAGGATAATGCTTAGACTTACAAGAATCAAAGGCAATATATAGCACAATTCATTGGGGGGTGGGGGGGGGTGGGGGGGTGGGAGGTGGTGTACAGGTTGTAACATTTTATTTATTATGAACATGTTCTAATTAAGTTTGCATATGTCCAAATGTCTGTTAATGGGGTTTTTGTCTGATAGCCAAGATTCAGCCAGTTCTCTGGCACTTTTAGTACTGGCCTTAAATTTTACTTGTACATTGTCCCAGTTAAACGTATGTCCTGTTGATTTTGTATGTGTATAGATCTGTGATTGTGAGTCCTTCCTTCTAACGGCGTTGCGATGTTCCTGTATGCGAGTTGCAATTCTTTTTGATGTTTGTCCTACATATACCGCTGAGCAAGAACTGCATGGAATGCTATAAACTGCGTTTCGTGTTTCTGCTGTCGATTTCTTGTTTTTAGCTTTGAAAAGGACAGTGCGCAGATTGTTCGCGGGTTTGTGTGCAATTCTGATGCCTCAATCTGATTCTGATGCACTTGGTACACACTCCCTTATCAACACAGTGTGTCTGAAGGCGCAGCACGCATCCTGTCCAAATCAGGCATCAGAATTGCACACAAATCCGTGAACAATCTGCACACCGTCCTTTTCACTCCTTCGGGTTCATTTATCCACCCTCTTCACAATGCGAGCGGCGCGCTAAGGACGGATCAGCTGCTGGCTTACTTCACACATTCACTGGTCACAAATGTTTGCAATGTACCAACATTATTCATTGGCAGCATTTAATTGGAAAATTCACAAAGACCTCCAATAGGAGGAGATCATCCTTGCAACACCAGCACTTTGCCTGGTTCTACATTTTCATAAAAGCAGTATTTTTCATCTACTCATTTCTTAAAATTTACTGAAAGTGTCTTGCCAATTGTTTTATGTTCAGAAGCTGGCATTTCAGGTTAAAGCACACAGATGAACATAATATTAGCACATAGACCACTGGACCTCCACTTCTACAAGCTTTGAAGGAAGGAGATCTCACACTATTCCTTTGTCCACCAGAGTAATCTTCTACAGTAAATACAAATACTTTACATTAAATAATAATTATCAATTTCTAATTTTCTTCCTTTTCAGTCATTCTGATGTGAGTTCAGATCATAGTGTCTATCTATCTATCTATCTATCTATCTATCTATCTATCTATCTATCTATCTATCTATCTATCTATCTATCTATCTATCTATCTATCTATCTATCTATCTATCTATCTATCTATCTATCTATCTATCTATCCCGGTTCAACTCATTGAAAAAGTGCTGTCTGCCTCGTTGTAAGTGATGAAATGCAAAACTATTGTCCCTCCGTACACTTTCATACCTTTGATATCTCATCAAGTAAAGCAAAGTGTGAAAAGATATCAAGTATCATTATTGTACAAAGAGATTGTAAAATGGCCGGAATGCATTTGTTGGTACTGTACCCCTAGACAAGATCCTAAATGACTGGATTAGAGTGATATTTCAGACTCCCTGTTTTCCTTTATTCATATCACACGTCTCCAATTGTGCAATCAGTCATTCAGCTGATTTAAATACAGGAAAGTCGTCACTCTGCTGTTTAGTCTCATTGTGTGTCCCACACTGAAAATGGAGCAGAGAAAGCAAAGGAGAGACTTGTCTGAGGAGATCAGGAAGAAAATGATAGGCAAGCATGTTAAAGGCAAAGGCTAGAATACCAGCCCTAAGCAGCTTGATGTTCCAGAGACAACAATTGCAACTATTATTAAGAAATTTAAGGCCTATAGAAGTGTTGCCAACCTCCTTGGATGCAGAGGCAAGAGGAAAGTCGACCCCGGAATGAGCAGGATAGTGTGAAAGGTAGACAAAGAGCCAAGCACAACTTCCAAAGAGATACAAGCTGAACTCCAAGGTCACAGTCCTTCAGTGTCTGATCACACCATCCATCTCTTTTAGAGTGACAGTGGGCTGAATGGAAGAAGAGCCAGGAGGACTTCACTGTTGAAAGAAAAGCATACAAAAGCTAGACTGCAGTTTGCTAAAATGCAAATTGACAACCTACAGTGCTTCTGGGAGAAGGTCCTTTGAACAGATGAGACAAAAATGGAGCTTTTTGGCAAGTCACTATGTCCACAGACGAAAATATGAAGCTTTCAAAGAAAAGAACACCATACATACTGTGAAACATGGAGGAGGCTCAGTTATGTTTTGGGGCTGCTTTGCTAAGTCTGTGCAGGGAACAATGAAATCTCAAGACTTCCAGACATTCTGGAGTGAAACGTCCTGCCCAGTGTCAGAAAGCTCTGTCTCAGACGCAAGTCATGGGTCCCCAAAAAGGATAATGAGCCGAAACACCCAGCTAAAGGCACCCAAGAATGGTGACAAGCAAAACGTGGGACTATACTGAAGTGGCCTTCTATGAACTCTGATCTGAATTCAGGAGAACAGAAAAATATTCTCTGGAGAAGACCACCTTCTAGCCTGACACCCCTGGAACAGTTTGCTGAGAACAAGTGGGCCAAATTACCTGTGGACAGGCACAGAAGTCTCACTGAGAACTACAGAAACTGTTTGTGTGCAGTGATTGCCACTAAAGGTTGTGCAACAAAATGTTTGGTCAAGGGTCCCATCGTTTTTGTCCATGCCATTTTCATTTGTGTTATTATTTGAAATATTTTGTTGAATCAAAACTCTAATGCAAAGTCTAATTTTTGTTCAATATGGAATAAACCATGATGGATGCCAATTACTTTTGTCAGTTTCAAATTACTTCAGAGACAATTGTGGGGTCTGCTTTTCTCATGGAGGGATACCAACACATTTCTCTACATACGTCTGGATATTGAATGGATGTTTATTATCTACTGTGTCGTTCATCGATCTAGAAGGATAGTTGCTATATAGAAAAGACTGTTATTGTATATCTCTTTAAAAAGAGTTGCTGTATAGAAGAAGTTACATATCTTTCAATCTGTAACATAGCACCTCTCGTATCTATCAGTGTATCTATTTAAAAAGCCTGCATGGACATGGAGAAGACTGCACTCTGATGCCGGGTCTCAGGATTCTTTTACACAGTGACACACACACAATTATTTAGAGAATATATCAAGATTCTTTTTTAAGTGTTGCTCACATCTCTCTCTCTCTCTGAAAAATGCAAAAAAAGAAATGTCATGTTTCAACCCTAATAATATTATTAGCTTTTTACATGACCTGCAAAATTCTTAAAAATCTGAGATAAATGACTATATTTGTAATAATATGGTATACCTGAAATGAGAGGTCAAACGAAATGACACCTTTAATTGGCTAACTAAAAAGATTACAATATGCAAGCTGAAGAAGGGGCCTGAGTTGCCTCGAAAGCCTGCATATTGTAATCTTTTTAGTTAGCCAATAAAAGGTGTCATTTTGCTTGACTTCTCACTACATTCATAATGGCTAACATGGCACAACACCCTAGTACTACAGGTATACCTGTAAGAATGAGGTCATTCTATATTCTGATAGCCTTCTTCTATTTAAAGATGCAAGCTGATTCATTATTTGCACTCAGAAGAAACTTTCAGAGCACATGAGAAGTTGACAAGGGGCCTCGAGTATTTCAATATTGTACTCACGTCTCCTTCCACAGTGACAGTTAGAAGAGCTCCTCACAGATGCTGTCTGAATTTCCCATCTCAGTCTGCTTCTTCTCATTCCCAGCGCCCCAGAACGATCTGTCCGTCTCGACCACTTGTACTCGCCGTCTCTAGTCCTTGGCAATACTTGCAACACCAACACTTTATGAGGATCAGCGCATATGATGAGCATGTGAGGCAGCTCTTTGTTCACACAAGTCTTATGACCGCAGTTGAAGGAAATCCTTCTGAGAGTCTTATGACCCACCTCTGTGCCCAAAGGATATTTACAAGGCATGGTGGAACAAGGCACAACAAATCTACTTTGAAAGCCTTCCTAATCTCCAGTTGGTTTAACTTACTTTCACTGTTTTAGCCTCACAGCATCTAATTGAGCCAAACTGAAGGGAAGAAAGAGAGAAACACAGAAAGAAAGAGAATGGAGAAATCGTTATGGGAGGTCAAGATGTGAGGCAGAGACTCGGCCCTCCCAGGTTCCCCTGCTGTTAGGATTTCAACTCCATTTACATAATTGCAACAATTAGAGACGCTGGCCTTCTTTTCAGAGTGAACTCATTAAAATGACTGGACAGCAGAAGAAAAACAGATGGATAACCCTACACGTATTTTACTCTTTCTTTTCATTTTGCTGCCTTCATTCACAATGGTAGTTCAAATCAGTGACCAACAGCTTGAATACAATGATTGTCCAGATTTATAGACTGCCTCTCTCGTCCAGATATGGTCAGGTCAGAAAAGGACATTTTTTAAAAACTTCAACTTTTTTTTTTTTTTTTTAATGTAAAATGAATTGTGTGTTCAAAAACGAAGAGAAATGCTCACCTCATTTGGTTGTAAGATGAGGTCTCCCTGTCTCAGTTAATATGTTGACATACCAGGGTTAAAGATGAGATTAGATTAGATTAGGTTAGGTTAGATAAAACTTTATCAATCCCATGAGGAAATTCAAATGCATACAGCAAAAGAAACATAAAGAAACAAGGGTTCAGACTCACTGGAAAAATAATCAAGCCAAATAATCAATCAATCAATCAATCAATAAACAAAAATAAATGGTCAGAAAAGACCCCCAGAGGAGCTTCTTAACACACTGTGGTGGAATGAGCCTGTGGCTAAATGCGTTCCAAGAGAGCGCCACCTGGAGGGGATTTTTCATGATGGCATCTAATTTTGCCACAATCCTCTTTTCTACAACAGCTTCCAGTGTGACTAGGGCTTGCCCTGTGATGACGCAGGCTTTCCTGATCAGCTTATTCAGGTATTGTGCTTATTTTGAGCTCAGGTTGCTTCCCAAGGTAGAACACCACACTGGCTACTATGGACTAGTAGAACATTTGCAGCAGCTTGCTGTACACATCAAAAGACCTGAGTCTCCTTAGCAAGTCCATTCTGCTCTGTTCCTTCTTGTTCAGTGTCACTGTATTATCAGGCCAGTCCAGGACCCCCAGGTACTTGTAGCTCCACACCATTTCCACGTCCTCCCCCTGAATGGTGACTGGTCTTAGGAGGCTTCTTGGCACATTGGTTCATTTGTCGTGCTAATGTTGAGTTGTAGATTGTTGTCCCTGCACCACCAGATAAAGTCCTGTACTCTGACTCATCTCCATTATTAATGCAGCCTATGATGGATGAGTCATCCAAAAATTTCTGTAGATGACAAGTGCTGTTATTGTGCGTGAAGAGAGTGAACAGGAATGGAGACAGGACAGTTCTGTAACATGAAATAGAGTGAAAGGCGTAGACCAGCTACCATCTACCTCTGGTTACAGAACATCTTCATCCTCTGCTGTTTGCCTGTCAGGTATGGAGGATGTTCTGATCTACACAATCCACAGAGTCTACTTCCACAACAAAGTTGGTACCACAGTCAGGATCAAGTTCTTTGATTTTTCCAGCATTTGTAACACCAGACTGCCTCATCAAGTTGGGGGGAAAAGCTCAAGGATCTGTATCTTGAAGCTCCCACAACCTCCTGGCACATGGACTATCTGACCAACAGAGAGCAGTTTGTGAGGCTGTGTGTCAGAAATGGTGGCGTGTAATACCGGAGCACCTCAGGGAACTGTCCTGTCTGCCTTCCTGTCTCTACACAACAGACTTCTAGTACAATACCAGCACTTGTCATCTACAGAAATTCTCAGATGACTCCTCCATCATAGGCTGCATTAATAATGGAGATGGAGGCCGGTGGAGGACTTTGTGTTGTGGTCCAGGGAAAACCACCTGCAGGGAGTTGATGGTGGACTGGAAATAGTGCAGAGCTACAAGTACATTGGGGCAGGTGTATTGTTAGTTTTAGCAGATATCATGGGCTTATCCCACAACCCCATTATAGTGTGAGTCATACATCAATGTCAGATTGAAGACCAGGGTGGGCATGGGAGACCTCTCAAAGATCAAGTGCTGGACACCTGAACTCAGGGGTTTTATGCTGCTTTTTTCATACTGTTGCAACATCTGCTGCTGTCATGCGTTTGCGCTACCCAAGTGGAAGACTTTGTCTTCTGGTCCAGGGAAAACCACCCTCAGCACAATGCTGGCAAGACAAAAGAGCTGGTGGTGGACTTCTGATATGCCAAAGAGCTTCTGAGACCAGTCACAGTCTGGGGGAGGACTGGCAGTGGTCCAGAGCTACAAGTACCTGGGAACTCTGGGCTGGTGTAAAAACACAGTGGCACTAGACTAGAAGGCCCAGAGCAGACCTGTCTTGCTAAGGTGACTCAGGTCTTTTGACATGTGGAAATGTTCTACCAGTCCATAGTAGCCAGTATGGTGTTCTACGCAGTGGTCTCCTGGGGAAGCAATTTGAGTTCAAATGACGCACATTGCCTGAACAAACTTATCAGGAAAGCCTGATCTGGCACAGGGCATACCCTTGACACACTGGGAATGGTTGTGGAAAAGAGGATGCTGGCAAAGTTGGATGCCATCATGAAAAATCCCCTCCATCCCCTTCAGGATGCATGCTCTTGAAACAAACCTTGGGCCTATTCCTCCATGGTGTGCTAAGAAGCACCTCAGGGGGGTCTTTTTTGCCTACTGCTATCATGCACTTCAGTGCTTTCTCCCAGCATCCCACACTAAAAACTTATACTCATTAAGGTCACTTGCATTCCTTATGCTACTTCTGCGCATTTTTCTAACCCTGACAAGGGTCGTAGAGGGATGGAGCCTATCCCAGCTGGCATAGAGCACAAGGTAGGAACAATCCCCGTCAACAGGGCACCAGTCCATCACAGGGAAGCACACACACACACACACACACACACACACACACCTACATACACACACCTGCGCACACACACACACCCGCACACGCATGTGCCACACACCCTCTATGGCCAGCTTAGAGTCAGTGATCCATCAAACCTGCATGCCTTTGGACTGTGGAGTACCGGAGTACCCAGAGAAAATCCACCCTAACACTCTTTATGACTGTAAAACTCATCCCTGTCTATAAACGGGTGGTTGGATGATATGAATGCTCTCTTCCAGTTCCAGAGTTCTGCCGTTGTGTTCTAGCCTTGCCACTTTCTGTGTGAAGTTTGTACATTCTCCCTAGGTACACCCAGGGCCTCCTTACTAGCATCATAGACCCCAGGGAAATGAATTTCCTCCATAGGGTGTCTGGGCTTTCCCTTAAAGATAGGGTGAGAAGCTCAGTCATCCGGGAGGGGCTCAGAGTAGAGCTGCTGCTCCTCCGCATCGAGAGGAGTCAGATGAGGTGGCTCGGGCATCTGATCAGGATGCCTCCTGGACGCCTCCCTGGTGAGGTGTTCCGGGCACGTCTAACCAGGAGGAGGCCCCGGGGAAGACCCAGGACACGCTGGAGAGACTATGTCTCTCGGCTGGCCTGGGAAAGCCTTGGGATTCTCCCGGAAGAGCTAGAAGAAGTGGCCGGGGAGAGGGAAGTCTGGGCATCTCTGCTCAAGCTGCTGCCCCTGCGACCCGACCTCGGATAAGCGGAAGAGAATGGATGGATGGATGGATGGATAAATTAATTAAATTAAAGTATCAAAAATGAAAGTATGATTAGCATTAGTTAATCGACCCCAACTGATGTGCCTACACATAGGACTACACAGACACTCCTCAACCTTCGATTTTTTAATTCACATGAGTTGGAAATTGAAAAACGAAAGACTGCATCAGCTGATCAGTCCCCAGCTAATCGTAGCGCAGAACACGCTCGAACCAGGTGTACCTACGACCCTGGGAGAACTACACAGACATACAGTAGAGATGTGGGAGGCAAGCTGAAAACTGGACTGCAAACCACACATGATGCTAGTGGGCACTATGGATTACCAGCCACTCAACTCCTTCAAGTGCCTTTCAACTTATGAGTGATGAGACAAACAGGTATGTAATAAGTATGTGAATTTGCCTACTGTAGAGACTCATGGAACATAATGCAGAGTGACATTTATCATAAGCATGTTATGTTGATTTATGTGTGAAACCATTGATTTGTGTGCTTCTTAGAAAACTGAGTTATTTTGGAAAAATATTGAGCCCTGGGACAAATGGGAAACAAAATAATTAGCCCTATAAGAGTTAAATAACGGGTGTCATTAACCACAATTAAATAACGTGTTTCTTTAACTACAGCAGTCGACTTCCAATTAAGAAACTGATTGGAGTGATGTTGTTTATGGAGTCTGAGGTCCTGACTTTTCTGGAAATCTGTTGGCTCACTTCATATCTCAGTTTTGTTTGGTTGCTCTTTAAAGAATAAAAGGATCAATTCAGAGGATTGAGTCTTAAAAAACAAGGCCATTAAAATGAAGGCAAAATGAGTCAATTAACAGTAGGAATTGGTCACTGATTAACAAAGTGGTAGGGAGGAGAACCTGCAGCCACTGTGCCCCTCCAGCACTGGAGATGGATGCCCCTGGTTTAAGCAGGCATCAATTTTAAAACCTTCAGCTTTGGAGCAAATAGCTAAATCTAGCATATGCAGGGTGCCACCTAGTGACAAAAGAAAGAACCACATAGACATTTTGGATGATTGATAAGGCTGCCATCAGCCCTATGGTACTAAATATGTGACACTTTGATAATATCAGCCTTGAAAGAGTTACATTTTTTGGTATTTAGTAAACAAAATCAACTTTTTGTAAGTAAAGGAGGTATGTAGGGTTTCATTTACATACAATGCAGGATAAGTCAAAATTTAAAACAGTAGGAAATTAAAGAGGAGTCAGTGATGGATAAATGAAGAGCTCAAAACGTTGCTGTGAAAAAATGTTTTATGAAAGCAAATAATTCCAATAGTAACTACTGGGCTTATGAGAGCAATGGTTGAAAAGGACTTTAGGAAAGTTAAAAGGCAGTGTGACCACAAGAGGGCGCCAGAGAGCCCCAAACCACGGACCCAGTAATACAGCACAAATTTATAGGAATAAAATAAAAGATCTTATTTACACAAGGCACTTTTCCAAAATCACCTCTTCACAGACCAGTTGCACAAGCACAATGAAGTCACACAATTTAAGGAATAAACCAATAAATCTTCCTCCTTCCATCCACCACTGAGTGTTGCCCACTACCTCCTGACTCTGACTCTGCCGGACCTGGGAATGCTTCTGGTGTCATCATGCTGTATCTTCCACGTAGCACTTCTGAGCCATAAAGAAAGTAGGGAGGTCCGTCCCTGTCAGCGCCTTCTTAACGATACCCTGGGACCCCAACAAGGCTGCACTTCCGGATTACAACCTCCAAGCATCTCTGCAGGTGTCCTGACTGAGTTCCTATGTGAGGACCACTGCCACCTATTGTATGGGAGATTGAACTGCACCTGACTCCCAGCTATCACTGGTCCTTCCATTAATTTACACAGAGGCAGGGTACAATTTATTCCGTCTGCAGTGTCGCTCTGGCCTCCCGTCCGGGTAATGGCTTCTTTCCTGTCCCGTCTGGTTTGCCTGTCCTCTTCCTGCAGAACAGACATTGCAGAAAAGGCATAAGATGACCATAAGATAATTTTTTAATATTTCAGCAGGAAAAGAGCAGTCAAGGAGGGTTTGAAGCGCATCAGGAGCAATGTGGGTGAACTAAAATAAATGATGAATTTGCAATTCTATCAACATTTACTTTTCTGAAATTTATACAAATGAAGAAGTTGATAATATCCCAACAGCAACTGAGACAACCGAGGGAGAACTTAGTGGTTTGGAAACTGAAGATGTAACCACTAGGGAGCACCTCAGAGCACCAACACGAAACACAACTCAACCACAGACAAGTTCATCCATCCATCCATTATCCAACCCACTATATCCTAACTACAGGTTCACGGGGGTCTGATGGAGGCAATCCCAGCCAACACAGGGCACAAGGCAGGAAACAAACCCTGCAGCAGACAAGTTTAATTAAATGATATTTTAATAATAGCAATACCTCAACAGGCCTTCATCTGGCCAACACTGTATAACAAAATGAAATGATTTAATCCCAACATAAATGCACACAGTGGACCCACCATGGGCAGTGTGGGTTTGGGAGAACAAAATTAAATCTTGTACTGAACCCAATTTGGAGGGCGACTACAAGGTGCCCCTTAGCAAAGTCTTCCTAGTGGCCCAAAATGGGTTAATCACTGGCAGTACAAATTTAGAAAGTCCTTCCTTTGTCAATCAGAGATGGTTTGGTAATACTGGGCCAGTGACATCACTACCCAGGTGGACTCACCATGGGCAGTGTGGCTTGGGAAAACCCAATTAAATACTTCACTGACCCCAATGTGGAGGGCCACTACAAAGGGCCTCTTAGTAAAGTTCTCCTAGTGGCCCAAAATGGGTTAATCACTGGCAGTACAAATTTAGAAAGTCCTTCATTGGCCAAACAGTGATGGTTTGATTAGCTGGACCAATGTCATCACTACTGCATACCCAGCAAATGTGCACACAATGGCCCTCCTATGGACAGACCATGGGCAGTGTGGGCTTGGGAAAACCCATTTAAATACTTCACTGACTCCAATGTTGGGGATTGCAACAAGGGGCCTCTTAGCAAAGTTCTTCTAGGGCCCCAAATGACTAGAAGTACATGTTCAGTAAGCTGCTCACTGACCCAATGTCAGCTTATCTGCTGGAATTCTTTTTAATACCTTCTTGTCTATCCTGGCATGGCTATGTGTTGCATGTTCATGTAGATTTCATGGTCCTCTGTTCACCCGATGACAATCAGAAGCTACTGTGGCTCCACAGGCTCTGCCTTATTACACAGTGTGATGGCTACTACCTGCCTGGGACACCAACAGAGTGGAAGGACAAGGAGAGAGGGCATTGGTGAGGCAATACCTCCCCTGGGACACTAGAGGGTGGCCCTCCTGGGCGGCTGTGGATTCCCGCAGGGCATGTTGGGAGCTGGAGTTTGGTGATCCCTGTTGGGTTCCGTGGGTGCTGCCAGGTGGAGCTGCAGAACCCTATACAGGACCTCCAGCTCACCTGGGAATGATTCCAGGTAATACTGATGAGCCACATGGAACACTCCCAGGAACTGAATAAGAGGAGCCGCCTCACTCTGTTGAATGGCCAGAGTTGGGAGGAAGAAGACAAAGCCTGAAGAGGAGTGGAGGCAGATGGAGTGGCGGTAAGGAAGGGACTTTAGTGTAAATAAACCAGGTGTTATGCTGAACCTGTGTCCTGCCTGTGTGTGCCCGGTTTAGGGCGGCTGTACGCGCCCTGGTGGCTTCACAACAAACATTGACTAAACATGACCTTTCAGACATATTGGAATTACAGTATATGGCCCTAAGTGTGATCTCACTGGCACCATTCCTCCATGGCAGAGCAGTGCACAATACCAAAAGCAGTAACACTCCAGTTCCCCTTGAACCAATGGTGAGTGTAACTGGGCATCTTTGCACCCCTGTGGAGTCAGTAAATAGAAAATGCATTGGTTGATCTGCTTTAGCAGGTGAAGAGACAGAATTTGAACCATGTTGTCTTTTTGCTATTATATTCATTCTTTCACTAGTATTAAAATAAAGATTCAGAATTCCCTGAAAAAAACATTTCATTTCTTATTTTCAGATGGCATGAGAAAAACAGTGCCATTGCAGTCCTAAAGCCTGAGTGAGTGAAAGGAAGCCTAATAAAATCATGTGCTTCGTTTTAATGACTGCTGCCCCAAAACAAAGAGAGCCCACACAACAGCGTGACACACTTAACTGCAGCTAATTCAGACTTATTATGTCAAGCAATTAAGTTCACCGAGCTTCATGCGGCCTTCTTAAAAGCTGCTTTTAATCTCTTAAGCCACAAACGATTAATGCATTTAGAGTTATTGAGATTTCACGTTTTCATAAATGATCATCTCACATGAGACCAAAAATAAAAAACACATCCGTCTAATAAAGGGACATTTTGAAAATAAAGCATTGTTCTGAAGTTTAGGACACAATGTCATCCTCTTCCAGCTTTAGAGTGTATATTTCAGAACATCCCAGATTACGAGTGCCTTCCTTAATAATTAAAAACGAGGCATTAGATTAGTGGAAGCGCAAAGGTTACTGAGGTTCACAGCATGATGAGCCTGGCTTCAAATCCCAGAGTGACCATCGTCTCCTGGTCTTTGTGGAATTGTCACATTCTGCCCCACGTCTCAATGACTTTTCAGCTTGTTCTCCATCTAATTTTTTTCCCCCAGGAACGAGAAACATGCAGGTTCCTATCGATTGGAGACACCAATTTGCTCCTTATGGGTGAATCTGCCCTTCAATGCTCTGGCATGCCACCCAAGTTGACCACCTGCCGTGCACCCACATCTCCTGGAATATCTGAAATAAATGGAAACGAATGGATAGGTGGAGAGGTTTACACACAGGAGTGACATCTTTGAATCATTCGTTGAATTGGCCTGTTAGAATGTCACGGTTACAAAAGCATTCAGCCACTTTCAGTATTAGCAGGCGTCACGTGTAATATTAGGTTTCCATTAAATGAGAACTTGTAAGGGGTACCTCGGAGTGGATGTTCATTTTGGTTACTTTTGGAAAAAGCTCTGGAATTGTTTCCAGGGTTAGGGGCAGCAATTCTTTGATTATAATAATACCAGACTGGACTAGTTAGCCTGCAGCGGGAGCCAATGAAAGTGTGGATAAATTGAAATAACTAGGATCAGTGGTACCCATAGGAATGAAAAATCAAAAAAGAGATCTCCTTAATATCTTTTTGGTTTCTCCTAGACGACGGCAACAACAACAACAATATTTATTTACATTGCACATTTTCATACAAATGATGTAGCTCAAAGTGCTTTAGACAACAATGAGATCAGAACAAAATGAAATGGAGACGTTGTCTTGTGTCTAATTTTTCTCCTGAGACAAAATACCCCGGTATTTTCACAAGAGTTTCAGCAGAGATCTCAGCAAAGTCACAGTGGGCTCAGATTTTCCAAGTAGTGTCCTGACATTTTCCTTCCACTTTGAAAGTATTTGCATGGTGTGCTCAGTAATTTATGGTGAAACGTGTGTGCAGTTGTTTGTGGTAATAAAACCCTTTACTATGAATATAAACTTGTAGTCCTTGGTTCTGAATAATATTATAGTTGCTCTGACTTATATTGCTGTGCTCCAGTAAGATCATACTCATTCCAGAAGATAGGTCAGGCAGTTTGACATAGTGGTTAAGGCTTTGGACTGCAAACCTTGAGGTTGTGGGTTCAAATCCCACTGCTGACACCACCGTGTGACCACAAGAGAGTTGCTTAAGTTGTCTGTGCTCCAGATGGGAAAAAAGAAGAAGTGTAACCAATCAAAGCTCAGTTGTTGGAAGTCACCTCAGATAAAGACATCAATCCAATAATGAGCAACAAATATGAAGTCTGGAAAGAAATTGAAACAAGACTAGATAGAGACCTCACATACTTTTCAAACTTAATTCTGACTCCTTTTACCTCGTGTCTCCTTTTTGTCTGAAGGTATTTCTTCTGAGGAATTTTAGGAGAAACAACTGTGACAAAGTTGATTCTTAAATGAAAAATAAATGAGAATCTCTTTTAAGTCTAACAAGCCCTCAAAGATCAACCACCGAGCAGTCAAATTTTCCTGTGGGTAGGCCAAGATGGAAAACTGCATGCAGAGATAACCCATAGAGTGCAGTGTGGCTGGAACAACTGGAAGAAGGTATCGGAAGTGTTGTGTGATCACAGAATTAAGGTGAAGGTCAAAGGTGAGGTTTAAAAGACTGTGGTAAGACCTGAAATGATGTATGGAGCTGAGACATGGCCAGTAAAGGGAGCTCAGGAGAAGAAGTTAGATGTGGCAGAAATGAAAATGTTGAGGTGGATGTGTGGATTTACAAAAAAAGGACAGAATAAGAAATGAGACAATCAGAGGAACAGCAAAACTGGGAGAGATAGCTAAGAACAGTACAGGAAAGTAGGTTGAAGTGGTGTGGACATGTGATGATGAGGAGAGACAAGGAATATGTGGGCTAAAGAGTGATGGGAATGGAAATACAGGGGAAGAGAAAGCAAGGGAGGACAATGGGGAGATCGATGGATAAAGTAAAAGAAGATCTGAAGGGTGAAGAGGTGCAGGACTGAGCTGTATGGAGAGATGGCTGATCAAGCACATCGGCCCTACATAGAAGTGGGAAAAGAAGAAGAAGATGATGATGATCAGACTAGATTGCTGTAGAGCAGCCCCTGCTGCCCTTTAGTTCTCGGCTCAGCTTTAAAAAAGATAACCTCTCACGTTGTCTTCATGCTACTTTTTCTATTAAAAGATAAGTATGTCAAGTTTGTGTACGTAACAATTCCTTATGAACACTTTGAAATCACTCCAGTCACTCCACCTGAAAGAAAAAAAAATCAAGCATTAAGGCCAATCACCAGAGCTCTTCTTTGACGGGTTGCAGAAGTTGTTGCAAAGAAGTAATAAGTGTGTTGAGCTTGGGTGTGGACATGTCGAGTAAAAAAAATGTGTCAAACCCACAGCTTGTTGTTTTCTTTAAAAAGCCAAAAACTTATTCAGCTTCCTCTCACAGCATGCAGATTATAGGTGACAACATTAACTTAAAAGGTAAAAGAGGATGAGTGTAACATTAATGATGGAAAATATTGCAGTTGATGAGACTGAAGGAGGTCAGAGTCCGCTTCATACAGAAGTGTCTGCCTACTTTAAAGGCCAGTATAAAGCGCCTTTGTTATATTGGGAATCTCATGGCATCCTTTTGAAGATAAGTTGAACACAGCTGCATCTCTAAGAAAGAACAATGTTAGCTTATTTAGCACAGTTAGAAAAACCTTATGAGCCTAAGAGTCAAAGATGCTAAAGGGTAATAAAAGATTTTCTCCCAGCAGATGTCCTAAGATATAAATCACCATTTAATACTACTGTTGTTTTCTTTTTAAAAAAAATTGTTGTAAATTGGGTCTCTGTTGACAGTTACTGAAGTGTGGTGCCCTTTTTAACATCCCTGGTCATGAGACTGACCACTGATGGTGGTGACCTTCATCGTAATGCAATTAGGTCATTAGCCTCAGGGTAAGGGAGTAAAGTAGACAGGCCTATTGTAGTGAACTCCAAAAATATAACCCCTCACGGTTTGCTACTAGATTTGCATATCCGGTTGAATCAATTTAATGTCAAGTCAAGTCAAGTGGCTTTATTGTCATACAGTCCATACTCCGTATTCCAGCATACAGTGGAATGAAATAACATTCACCAGGACTACGATGCAACATATTCATAAATGCAGGACAAGTTCAAGACAAGTCAAGAACTAGACTATACTATAAATAAAAAATAAAAGGTTAGAGAATAGATAGTAATAAATACAAGCTGAAATCAGAAAAATGAAAATAAAAAAAAAAACACAGTGATTTTAACATTTACTTTAACTTTTATTTCAGTATTTATTTTGCAGACAGCATGAACCCAAGATATTTTATGTTTTGTCTGGCCGGCTTCATATCATTCATTAATACACTGAACATCCATTCCAACATTTCAAGAATGCAACACATTCTACAAAAAGTTAGAATGGGGCAAATTAGGGCCAGTAATGAGGTCAAATAATTCAATAATGAAGTGATTTCAAACTGGTGATGTCAACAGGAGATTGTAATCATTTAAACCAGGGGTGTCAAACTCCAGGGGGGTATTTTTCGTACGTGGATTTCTCGTTTAGCCGGATGTAATTGTTGACGATTTGGCCTGATCCTGGATCTGTCGGCTTTTCGAAACTCTTGCTGGATGTCTTGTCATAGCAACACATCCTTATCCTCAGACCTGCTTGGAGCAGGTTTGTTCGATGTAAACAAGGATTAGCTCACACACTTAATCAGTGTCCGTACATGGAATTCCTTTAGTCATGACTTCACCGTTCATGAATGAGCGACCAATTGATATTGGTACGCAAATTATAAGAAGAGAATTTTATATAGAGAGGGTTTTGCGAGATCAGCAAGATCCTTTATTGCTCCTGGAGGAAATACTTTTCGAAAGATACCGCTTTAGCCAAGGGGGAATATTGTACCTCAAAAATTTATTAGGACCTTATATTCGAAGTCAAACTTGGCGAAGTCGGGCTCTCACAACCACACAGACAGTATGCATTGCTTTGAGGTATTTTGCAAGTGGCACTTTTTTTATATACTGTAGGCGATGCGGAAAATATCAAAAAGTGCAGTTTGCCAGGCAATTCGTAAAGTCTGTTTGGCTCTGAAAGATTTCCTTCGGGTTTTCATTGTGTTTACTGGACACCTGCGTGTGCAGACAATAAAAGAGGCATTTCATGCCATTGCAGGTGGGTAATACACAGGCAAAAACACCCACAGTTCCATAAAGAATCTCACAATCAGCCTAACATTCTCATTACGCAGGATTTCCAAATGTGATTGGGGCACATGGGACTGATCAGAGTGGAGTTTGATTTGGAAAATGTACCTCTCCGCCTTATGAATAATCAGACACAGTGTCTTCATCAAATATTTGACCTTTGTCAATATCTTGTTGGTCAGACACAGGTTCAAGGGATATGACATTCCCTGCAACTGACCCAACAAAAAAAGAGGGCTATATGGAACATACCTATGGCACACATGGAGGACAAATATATGCAATGACCATCCTTTACCTGAAATGAAGTGACCACTTCATCCTGCCACTGGTTCTGAGGAGGAGCTTCCCCCTGGAATGCCCTCAGAAACAGGGCGATGGGAATTTTGCTGGAGAGCCAACTCTTCTGCAGGGGTTAGGTCTGGACCGCGTGGACCTCCACCTGTTTTTTGCTTGTCTGCCTTCTTATAAGCTTTAAAATTAATGTTCTTTACATTATATATGATTTTTTATGTCATCAGTTCTTTAAATAGTTATATACCAATATTTACCAGTTTGAAGTATATTTTTGTACTTCACTTTAACCTGTTCCCGTGTTCTCCTTGTGTTTGATCTGGAATTATGACATATTAAATAATAATTAATCTGACACATAGGAAATGAAATGCTGCTTTCAGTAAGTACAATGCACACGCATTTAATTTGTCGGCCACTTTTTGCTAGCCATCTTTTCTGGTCTGGGCTGCTTTTGCAGTGTTACCCCTTGTGTATATTAAATCTTGAAATTCTTCATGTCCTTCGAATGAAAGGTCTTGCTCCGCTTGTGTGAAAAAAAAATGCGCCTGTTCTTTCGTCATTTTGTTACGGCCTATCAAAGACTTGCTGATCATGTTTTCTAGACTCAATATATATGGGCTTTTTAATCAGCGTGGGCGCGCGCATTCATCTCGGATGATTAGATCCAGCTAGACTAATCTAGTACACGGCTGCGTTTGAAAAACCGACTTATCCCGGATGAGTTTCACCGGCATTAACTCATCCAAGATCAGGCATCTGATCTTGGATGATTTAAGCGACGTATGGAAACTACCCCCCAGGCCTGGAGGGCCACAGTGGCTGCAGGTTTTCGTTCTAACCATCTTCTTAATTAGTGACCAGTTTTTTCTGCTAATTAACTTCTTTTGCCTTAGTTTTAATGAACTTGACTCAGGCCCCTTAGTTGTTTCGTTTTCCTTAATTAGCAGCCAAACAATAATGAGACACAAAATGAGCCGCCACATGACCAGCTCACCTGTGCCCATCACACAATATGTGGAAATAAAGAAAGGTGATGATCTCGGTAAGCTTGATCAACAGAAAATCAACAGTTTTGGAAATGTCTGCTCTAGCAGAATAAGAGTAGCAACAAGGTGTTGGAATTAAATAACAAGTTTATTTAACAGCAAGAATTGGCTTCTCATTAAGCAACTGGTTGGAGTTTGAAGCCCCAATTTACCTGGTCATCTGTCAGCTCATTTTTATGTTTCATTTCTGTTTGGCTACCATTTAATGATGAAAAGAATCAATTCAGAGGACTGAATCCTTAAAAACAGGCCTATTAAAATGAAGGGAAAAGGAGTTAATTAGCAGTGAAAACTGGTCACTGATTAGGAAAAGGGTTAGAATGAAAACCTGCAGCCACTGCGGCCCTCCAGGCCTGGAGTTCAACACCACTGATTTAAACCATTCAAGGAATCTGGAGGAATTTCAGTGAGTAAAGGGCAAAGGCACAAGCCTAAGCTGAACACCCGTGATCTCCGATCCCTCAGATGGCACTGCATCAAGAGCTGTCATTTATCACTAGCTGATATAACCACATGGGCAAGGGATTACTATGGCAAACCTTTGTCAAGCACCACACTATAGAGTTACATTCACAAATTCCATTTAACCTTTTCAAAACGTGACCCATGCTGAAGGGTTTCGCAACCATACAGCAGTACGTAACCCTCCAGCCCACAGGGTTACATAGCTGGGAACCATATGGCAGCCCAGTATATGGGAGAGGTATATACCAATAGATAGATAGATAGGTCCCTTGTTATTATTTATTATTCATTTATATTTGGTAATCCTCAACAAATGAGGTCTGCGTTTGTCGGTCATGTGGTGTTGGATCCCTCCTTCATTCAGAAGCAAGTGTTGTTGATTGGCAGTCTGACTGAACTGAATGTGGCGACACGATGGCGTAATTTTATTTACGATTGCAATGTGCTAAGTCTACGTTGCTTATGTAGATAGCGACATTGAGATAGAACACAAAATGTTTGAAATATGGTGTGGCAAAGGCTTTGTATAGGCGTTGACCCGACACAGACTGACAACGGAGGCACGTGTAGAAATAAATGAAAAGGTTTATTTTTCTTCAGCTGAGGTCCACGTCTTCCCCGTGTCCCTCAGCCCTAACACAGTCCCAAAACAACACACAAAGTAAATCACCCCCAAACCACACTCTTCTTCCTCCACTACTCCTCCCAGGCAGCTTTGTCCTCCTCCTCCCGACTCTTGCACTCTCTGTAGTGGCCGCAGGCTCTCTTTTCTCAAACTAAACAGAGAGAAAACAGAAATTTTAGTGATTGGCAATAATGGATATAATGAGGTTATTAGAAATAAATGTGATGCATTAGGATTAAAAGACAAGATGGAGGTAAAGAATTTAGGGGTAACTATTGACTCTGACCTGAATTTGAAATCACATATTAATCAGATCACTAGGACAGCATTGTTTCACTTAAGAAATAAAGTTAGACCTCTTATAACATTGCAAGATGCTGAAAATGTAGTTTTAGCCAACTAGATTACTGTAATGCACTCCTCTCAGGACTACCCAAAAAAGACATCAATTGATTGCAACTAGTGCAGAATGCAGCTGCTAGAATCTTAACTTGGAAAAGAAAATCCTAGCATATCACCCTAGTTTTGATGTCACTACACTGGTTATCTGTGTCATTTAGAATTGACTTTAAAATATTGCTTATGGTTTATAAAGTGTGGTGCCCGGATGGGGGTGGTACCCACCCGGGACGCCCAGGAAGACAGGAGGAGGGCTTAATCCTCCTCCAGACCTCGAGGGGGCGACCGCCCTGGGGACCGCGGGTACAGAGCTGGGAAGCTCGACCCTGTAGGGGCCTGTGGTCACCGCCAGGGGGACCCCAATACCTGGAGGACCCTGGACCGCAGCACTTCCGCCACACCAGGAAGTGCTGGGGGGAAGAGGAACAGGGACACCTGGAGTGCTTCCGGGGAGACAGCTGGCACTTCCGCCACACTGGGGCGTGTCGGTGGGAGATTGCCGGGAACACACCTGGAGCACATCCAGGTGCTTATTTAAAGGGGCCGCCTCCCTTCAGAGATGGACTTGAGTCGGGTGGAAGAGAGGACAAGGTTGCTGAAGGAGAGAAGGAGGCGGTCTGAAGAGACAGAGAAAGAAGGCATTGTGATAAGGCCTGGACTATGGGGTATTGGGGCTTGTGAGTACTGATGGAGTGTATAATGGAGACCCAAAATAAACGTGTGTGGGGTGATTTAAACGTGTCTGCCTGTCTGTGTCCGGGTCATATTCCACAAAAGCCTTAGATAATCTCACTCCATCTTATATTTCAGATTGTCTTACACTCCAAATTGTAACCTTAGATCTTCAAATGAGTGTCTACTTAGAATTTCAAGAGCTAAACTTAAAAGAAGTGGTGAGGTGGCCTGTTATGCACCTAAAATCTGGAATAGCTTACCGATAGAAATTCGCCAGGCTAATACAGTGGAGCACTTTAAAACACTGCTGAAAACTCATTACTTTAACATGGCTTTCTCACAGCTTCATCTTAGTTAAATCCTGATGCTCTGTATATTCAATTAATTATCATTATTATTCATGGTGGCTCCAAAATCCGTACTAACCCCTACTTTCTCTTCTGTTCTTTTTCGGGTTTTCTGTGGTGGCCATCTGCACCACCACCACCTGATCAAAGCACCGTGATGTCCCTACATTGATGGATTAAAGGTGAGAAGTTCACATGACCGTTATCATCAAGTTCTTCCATGAGAACCCTGAATACAATGAGGACTGATTGAGGTCATTTATGTCAGGTAGAATGCCTAGAGGGGGCTGGGTGGTCTCGTGGCCTGGAAACCCTGCAGATTTTACTTTTTTCTCCAGCCATCTGGAGTTTTTATTTTTATTTTCTGTCCTCCCTGGACATCGGACCTTACTCTTATGCTATGTTAATTAGTGTTCCCTAATTTTAATTATTTATTTTGTCTTTTTTCTCTTTCTTCATGGTGTAAAGCACGTTGCACTACATTATTTGTATGAAAACGTGCTATAGAAATAAATGTTGTTGTTTATAGTTCACCCATAAGTGCTCCAGGTGGCAATTAACCTAGATTAGACTGCACTTCCGGCTGTGGCTGCGTTGCCGCCCACTCAGGCTCAGGAAGCCTTGAAGCTCCCCCTGGTGGTGGCCATGGAGCCCAACAGGGATGAGCTCCGGTGTTCCAAGGTATTGGCCCCGATGCAACCCATGGAGGGCTGCCACCAAATGTTCCGGGGGATGTAGTGTGCATCCCATGGCTGCTCCCCCGGATCCAGTATCAAAGGGGCGTCCCGGCTGGGCATGGGTCCTGGCCATCCACCACAATGGCTAAAAGGAGTACACATATGACTGGAGCGGAGGTATTAGAACATATTTTTCAAGACTCTGAGAGTGATGATTCTGACATCTTACTGGGCATAACCACTTCCTAGGTAAACGTCCATACGAAGGGACAAGACGTCAAAAGCGAAGCAGTGCAGAATCTGTTCTACTTGCGGACTTTATACCGCTAAAGTCAAGCCCATTACAACTACTTGGATTTGCAGAGGCAGTCCATCGAGGCTATGCATTGAAGGGAGCTCTTTTGAGGATTATCACAGCAAACTGGACTATTCATTACTGTAAACTTACTGAACTGTTTAGAAATGTTTAGGACTGAAAGTACTGTGTGTTTTTGTTGGTTAGTGCGGATAGTGTCAGCAATAATGACTGTCTGCCAATGTTATAGTGTGAATACACATGGTGCGTACCTTTTATTGATGTGTAATTTGTTATAATAATAAAGACACTATACACGTTTCTCAGCATGGCTGACCATTACATCAAGTAGTTTCTTATTTCTTTCACACTTGGATATAAAACATTCTAATATTGACTACATACTAATTATTCAGGCAAATAAAAGATTCAGGTCACTGATAACAATGAACTTTCATCAGAAACCATACAATTATATATACTTGGCAGAAATGGCATATTGGAGAATTTTGTGTTGCCAAACCCCTTAATACAAGCGGTGAGGGGTACCGCAGTAACAAAAGGGCTTAAAACTTTACTGTGCAAAAAGAAGCCTTATGTTAACCTTGTTCAGAAGAGGCGTTGACTTCTCTGGGCTTGGAGGCATCTCAGATGGACCTTCACACATTAGAAACATGTATTGTGGTCAGACAAATCAGTATTCCAGATCTTTCTTGGAAGAAATGGACGCTGTGCGCTCTGGACCAGAGACAAAGAGGACGATCCAGACTGTTATTAGCAATAAGTCTAAAAGCCAGGTTCTGTCATGGAGTGGGGTTGTGTCAGTGCCCTTGGCAAAGGTCACTTATATTTCTGCAGAAAAGTACTGCCTTCAAAATGACGTCTTTTCCAGGGACATCTATGCATTTTTCAACAAGACAATGCAACACCACATTATGCACACATTACAAAGGCATGGCTGCAGAAGAAGAGGAGGGTATGGCTACTGGACTGGCCCGAATACAGTCTTAACCTGTCCCCAGTAGAGAATGTGTGAAGAATTTTGAAATGAAAAATGCGACATACTATTGCACACCTTAAGATGTGTTTGCAGGAAGAACGGGAAAAAAACACTTGAAACTTGTAACGGTCGACCGGAATATGTGTATGTCCCTGTAAGTTTGTACCTTTTCCCATACCTGTTTTAGAGGTATGCCTTAATGTGTAGGGCCGGCCCTTTATACAGAGGGAGGGGAGCACCTGGCTTGGAGGGCCAACAGACTGTACGGGAAGGAGCTATCAGTATGTAAATAGGTGGCGGGAAAAAAGAAAAGAAGAACTAGGAGAGGGGAGGAGGCCATAACAGAAAAAGGCACGAGGGAAAGGATTAACACCTCTTGGATATCGTCAGGTGAACCCGGGTTCATTTCCAGTCAAATTATTTTTACTTTCGGGAGGAAGGCACACAGGAGAGGACTTGACGGGCCAGCACAAGGGACAGTTAATCAGTACGTTTCCTGGAATAAGAGATATGGTTGGCGCCTCATTCCCCACTACAGGCTGAGCTCAACGCTACCGTACAGATAAGATTTAAAAGACTATAAATCCATTGTTTTTTTTATTGTGTTTCCATTTGCTCAAATCTTTATTAGTAATGTATGTTTTCAAGTGGTTGTGTCATGATTTGTGTGGGGAGGGGAAGCGCTGCAGCGTGATATTATGTATATAAGGTATTTTTTTTTGTTGTTGTTACGGTGATCATGTGTATTGTCTTCCAATAATCATTTTTACTTGACCCTGCTTTCACTGGTGTGTCCCTATAATTGAAGTGGTGTAGTAGAAAAGTAGTGTTGGTCACTCGCGGCCCGGATTATTTATTTTCTTTTTCTTTTGCTGCCTCTCAATAGGGCAGCGCATATTATAATCATGCCGGATCTGAGAGCGGTACTCTTCATCGCTTGGCATCTTCAGTGCCAAAACGTCTTAAGTGTTGTGTGAAGAAATGGCCAGATTACGAAGCGGTGAATGCTTTACTGTACCAACTTATTTTTGGAATGCGTTACGGGCCTGAAATGCGGGAATTGATTGGATTCATACTGTGTGCAATGAAGTAAAAGTCAAAATAAATTTAAGAATCACCGATTTTTTTTTTATTTGGATTTGCTATATATTTAATTTGGGGTTGTAAATAAATAAATAATAACAACAACTAATAAATAAAAAAACAACAGTAGTAACAAGTGTAAAATATGCACTGTGTATAAATAAACAAACAAGTTCAATAAATGTACCACATATGAATAAACTACGAGGTGTAGATCTGATGGTAGGAGGGCACCCCAGAGTTCAGCGTCCAGTCATCCAAGCTGGCAGGACTGGTTTAGATGCGACTGAACCTTCTGCCAGATGGAAGTGGGGCAAAGACACCAAGGTAGAAGTAGGAGTGGTCCTTCACAAACTAAAATGTGTGCGACCATAAGGCTAGCATAAATCCTGCTACTAACCCTTCTTCTCCTTCCCACGAATATAATGCACCAAAAAAAAAATATAGCATAAAATTCTAAAATAAACTATATAATGAAGATAGCCCAAAAACAGACTTGGTTAACAGAATCATTGGTTACCAAAAAAAACACAATTGACACAAACACAATTTCCAAAACTAAAGAGTTGAGCACATGCCAGATGTACTGTGTATGCAGGTAGCCATATCAAATGTTCATCTCTAGCTGGGTAGTGAAAGAGATCAGCTTTCTGAAGGAAATAAACAGCACTGTCCTACCAGAACTGGAGTCAGAAATAATGGACAAACCTTGGATTCTCATTCCAGGAAGATATACATTCTGGCTTGGACACTCCTGTAGGTATCGGATGTGGTAGTGACTGTATAATCAATCCATCCATTGTCCTAACTCACTTGTTCTTGGCAGTAAAAGTGTCCTCCTAACTCATTTCCTTTTATAGCTATGTGAATGGATGATGATAAAAAAGATTACCCATAATACAAACTCTTCTATTAAATAGCTTTTTGCAAGTGAACATCCTGGTACTTTGAGCTCATAGCGTACTCCCCACCCCACCCCATTCTTATCATCCATTTAAAGGTGCAGAGTTCTATTTTTCAAAACATATTAACTGCACAAACACAATGATGACATGCAATAAATGGAAAATAGAGACACGGAAACAGCATTATGTGCCACTGTTATGTTAAATTTCTGTCACTATCCCTGGGGTTTACCATACAGGTTAACTAGGCAGTCACCTGGGGCGATGAAGTTTTTGAGAGGGTGTCATTTCCTCAGCTCTCATAGCCATGGCCAGTGGCATCAATCTGACACACACCTACGATTCCTGAAAAAGTATAAGGGGGACCCCCCCACTCTTCAATGTAACATCTATGTATGACTCATTCAACACCCGTCCTCCAACTTTACAATATGAATGTCAGTGGATTTAGAGCATCAGAGTTACTTTTGCCTAGTGCGGCACCCGGCTGGGGTTCCTACCTGGCCGGGATGCCCGGGGAGACAGGAGGAGGGCTTATGCCTCCTCCAGACCACGAGGGGACGACCGCCCTGGTTGTATTGGGGGCCATGGGTACAGGGCTTAGAAGCTCAACCCTGTAGGGGCCCGTGGCATCCCCTTTCCTGATGGACCCTGGACCCCAGCACTTCCGCCACACCAGGAAGTGCTGGGGGGAAGAAGAGAGGGAACACCCGGAGTGCTTCCGGGGAGACAGCCTGCACTTCCGCCACACAGGGGCGTGTCGGGTGGAAGAGTGCTGGTGCACACCTGGAGCACATGCGGGTATGAATAAAAGGGGCTGCCTCCCTTCATTTGAGGCTGGAGTCGGGTGGAAGCAGGACGAGGTTGGAGAAAGAGAGAAGGAGGCGGTATGAAGAAGACAAAGTGTGGTTGGCCTGGACTCTGGGGGAGATTGGGGTTTGTGTGGCACAAGACTTTGTAAATAATAGTGTAAATAAATGTGTGGTGGTGAAAATTAGCATGTCTGCCTGTCTGTGTCCGGGGCTTGTTCCACAGTAGCAAAAATCACCGACTCTTCCTAACTCCTTCCTGTGTTCCATTTAAGCCAGTGTTTCTCAGTCTATAGGTGAGTTGCTGTCAGTGGGATGCCAGATTAAGTAAAATACAAAGTAGCTGAACACCTCATGCGACCCCAACTTTGCTGTGTCTGTATGCTTGAAAACCAATGAGGATAAGCCCTTGTTCTTCAATAATAAATACATTTATCATTACACTCCTTGCACCCGTCTTCAACGAGCATGAGTTGGATATTGTCATCTCAGTTGCCAAAGACCATTGACTTTGTGGTGGAATGGCTACAAAAAGTATTGTGGGATGTGCCACACAATACTGTTCAGCTGTTGGCTAACATTTTGCAATGGCAGAAACCTTGCATCGCTAGCTTCGGGGGAATTTATTTAGTAGGAATGACTTCCTCCAATACTCCCAATCTAGATCAGTGAATCATTCATTTTTTCAGGCTTTAGAATCATTCCTTCCTATGTCTCATCTGTTCTGCATGACAGTTTCAATGGTAGGCTATCAAAGTATGAGTATACGTAACCGGTTCTTGTTCCACAGAGTCGAACAGATGATACGCGAATGTTCTACTTAGGCACAGAGCCTTCCAGAACATACTGTAGATGGATGCATAGTTTCCATTGGATAAGTAAAGAACTCTTGGTCCAGGCTTTGGTCTTGTCACACAATTCTGCACTTCTGGATCTCACTGCTGGCAAGAGTACTGGCATGTGTCACCAAATCACTACAGTGCAGAAACCATTCGGTGTTCAACCAGCCGAGATGAGTACATGTCACTCCTCTTTTCAAATCATTACATTGGCTTCTTATAGCAGCTTGTATTAGGTTCATATCATTGATTAGTCAAAGGGTCAACACTTATGTGCATGGCGATGCTTGCAAGGCCCTATGTACCTTTATGGCCACTCTGGCTTGCTAATGAATGGCGCCAGGAGATGCCACCTCTGGTGGGCATCAAATCTCAATCCATACTCCCTTTGTATGTAGCTTCTAGCTGGTAGAATGAGTTGCCCATTGTAATAAATAAATCAGACTCAGGAAACGTCACAAAGAATTGGGGAAATTACCCCGTATAATGTCCGTTGGACGTGATGAAAATTGAATGAAATGCGATCTAAAACCAAAGCATTTGACACAATACAGAATCCTTATAGATATAGATTCACTTCAGGAAGTAATGGGATTTGAACCAGCAACCTTCTAGATAGCACATAGATTTAACCACTGGGCCACCACTTCTACAAGCTTTGAAGGAAGGAGATCTCACACTATTCCTTTGTCCACCAGAGTAATCTTCTAATACTTTACATTAAATAATAATTATCAATTTCTAATTTTCTTCCTTTTCAGTCATTCTGGTGTGAGTTCAGATCATAGTGTGTGTCTATCTTCTCAGCAATCTCCACCTGAGAGGAAAAAAGGCAGGGCAGTCAATTTTTCACCAAAACCCTGACTTCCGGTTTGAGTGAACGCTGGCGGGACTGGTCGCCGCTGCTCGCCGGTACCTAGACTACGTGATTTTGTGGGTATTTTTTTTTTTTTGCCATTTTGTTGACATCTCTGCGTGGCTGTATATGCTGTGCATGCATTTAGCTTCATCCTAACCTCCGTTTCGTTTGAAACTTACCGGCTTATTCTCTGGACGTCTGAGCTGCCTCTGGCCTCCTCACCTACAATGTGGACTGGTGGGATAATCGCCTGGTTAATGCTTGTTTGGAGTCTTCTGTCACTCGTTATCCAACCTGCGACTGGCCTCCTCCAGTATCCAGCTGCTGAGCTTCTTCGATTGCGTCTTCTCCAGTCTGTGCCTCTGCTGTCGGTGCTGTATTTCGACCCGGACGTCATACTTCTCCCTCGTCGGAGATACATCCACCGTGGGTCTCGCCGGAGATTCCGAACGGACGTCTCGAAAGGAATTAACTCTTTTTGGTCTGATTTTCGGCACCCTCCACACAACACAGATAGGAACGCTGATCATAGCTTAGCTCAGTCGACTAACACCACTGTCAAATGCGACAGCAACATTGTCAGCTTTGGTCTACTGAACATCCGCTCACTCACGAGCAAGGGACATCTCATTCAGGATCTCCTCATTGACCGTAAGTTTGACTTTCTCTGTTTAACTGAGACTTGGCAGAAAACCTCAAGACTTTTCACAACTTAATGAATGCACCCCCCCGGGGTTTGTTTACACTTGTCAATCCCGTGCCTCTGGCCGTGGAGGAGGTGTCGCGATTATTTATCGCGAGAAGTGGAAAGTCCTGCCGTTGTCTGCTCCTGCTGTTAGCTCTTTTGAATCGACTGTGTGTCAACTGTCTGGCCCAGTTCCTACCATCATTGCAACTGTCTACCGTCCTCCTAAGTCAAACAACAATTTTTTGAACGATCTTGTTACCTTCCTTACTCATTTATCTGTAATTACCCCAAATATAATTCTGCTGGGGGATTTTAATGTACATCTGGACAATATCAATATCCCTCTCACTAGAGACTTTTTATCTTGCCTGGAGAGTTTTGGATACCAGCAGCACACTGATGTTCCTACTCATTGTAAAGGACATATCTTGGACCTGATCTGCTGCTCTGGTGTTGTTCCTTTTGATCTCACAGCAGATGAACTCACTATAACCGACCATTTTCTTCTTTCATTCAATGCCAAACTTACCTTTTCTGTTCCTAAGCTTCCACGTCTCATAGCCTTTCGCAACATTAAGAATATTAACTTGAATTTGCTGTTTTCTAGAATCGATTCCCAAATGGACTTTTATAATTTATCCACTCCCATAGAACTGGTCTCATATTATAACACCTGTCTTAATGGTATTCTTAATTATCTGGCTCCGCTAAAAACCCGTTCTGTTTCTTTTTCTTTTTCTGCCCCTTGGTTTACGCCTGAACTTCGGCTTCTGAAAGCTAAGGGCAGGCAACTTGAAAGGTTGTTTAAAAAATCCGGACTCTTTGTCCACAAAGAGATGTATAAAAATCATCTACTCTATTACAAGGATTGTATAGCTCAAACCAAGTCTAATTATTACACTCAGTTAATTACTCGTAATACAGGTAACACCAAGACTTTGTTTTCTTTACTTAATAATGTTACACAACTTCCAGACTCTTTACCATCTCACCTTTACTCAACTGCTTTCTGTAATTCTCTTATGTCTTTTTTCAACGAGAAAATCCAAAAGATACATCAGCACCTTGGTCCAGATCCTCTCTATATTCCTTCTGAACTACACTCGCCTATTCACTTTTTCTCTTCTTTCCAGCTTCCCACTTCCTCTGAAATTTCAGATCTCATCTGCAAATCCAAGTCATCTACTTGTCAGCTGGATCCCCTGCCTACAGTTCTGGTTAAAGCCTGCCTCCCCTCTCTAGTCCCTCTCATTTCTGCCATCATTCACTCTTCTCTCACTACTGGTATTATTCCCTCATCTTTTAAAACTGCTGCTATAACCCCAATACTAAAAAAACCTGGTGCTGATCCTACTAATTTCAATAATTTTCGCCCCATTTCTAACTTGCCCTTTATCTCCAAAATTCTTGAAAAAATAGTAGCTATCCAACTTCACACCCATTTATCTCACATTAATCTATATGAAAAGTTCCAGTCTGGTTTTCGCCCCCTTCATAGTACAGAAACGGCACTTGTTAAAATTACTAATGACCTCCTTATGGCTGCTGATTCTGGTCTAATCACTATTCTCATCCTCCTTGATCTGAGTGCGGCCTTTGATACTATTTGTCATACCACTCTCCTTAATAGATTATCTCTGATTGGCATTACCCACACTCCACTTGATTGGTTTAGATCCTACCTCTTAGGCCGCACTCAGTTCATACAACTTAAAACCTTCACATCCCAACCCACCACTGTTACTTCTGGTGTGCCCCAGGGCTCTGTCCTGGGGCCTCTTCTTTTTATTATTTACCTTCTTCCCCTTGGCAATATTTTTCGCAAATATAACATTAATTTTCACTGTTATGCTGATGACACCCAGCTCTACCTTGCTGGTAATCCCACCTCCTCTTTTCCACCACCCTCGCTTATTGACTGCATTGCTGAAATTAAATCCTGGTTTTCTTCGAATTTTCTTAAATTAAACAGTGACAAAACTGAGGTTCTCCTCATTGGTTCAAAATCATCATTATCCAAAACCAATAATCTTTCTCTTATTATTGATGACTTTGTTGTTTCCCCATCATCTCAGGTCAAGAGTCTGGGTGTCATCCTCGACAGTACTCTATCCTTCCAATCTCACATTAATAACATCACCCGGTCTGCTTACATTCACCTACGTAATATTAATCGCATTCGCCCCTCCCTCACTCCTCACACCACTGCCATTCTTGTTCACAGTCTTGTCACTTCTCGGCTGGACTACTGCAATTCACTTCTCTTTGGTCTCCCGAATAAATCTCTTCATAAGCTTCAGTTAGTCCAGAATTCTGCAGCACGTATCATCACTCAAATCCCATCTATTCACCATATTACTCCGGTCTTGCAGCAGCTTCATTGGCTCCCGATTAAGTTTCGTATTGATTTTAAGATTCTACTATTAACATTTAAGGCCATCCATAACCTCGCCCCTCCATATCTGTCTGACCTTCTTCATGTTGCCATTCCATCCCGTAACCTTAGATCCTCTTCCTCCACCCATCTGACTGTCCCTCCCGCCCGTCTAACCACCATGGGGAGCAGAGCTTTCAGCCGTTCTGCTCCCAAGCTCTGGAATTCATTGCCTGCGGATCTCCGAAATATCAAATCATATTCATCCTTCAAATGTAAACTTAAAACGCATCTGTTTAAAATGGCTTTTTCTTTGTCCTCCTGATTATAATGGTTTTGTTTGGTTTTAATTTCTAGATTTTCTGATGTTTTAAGTTTTTTATAATTGTGTCTTTTATTTAATTATTTATTTATTTAATTATTTATTGTTGTTCGGTGTCCTTGAGTTCCCTGAAAGGCGCCTTGTATAAATAAAAAAAAATGTATTATTATCTATCTATCTATCTATCTATCTATCTATCTATCTATCTATCTATCTATCTATCTATCTATCTATCTATCTATCTATCTATCTATCTATCTATCTATCTATCTATCTATCTATCTATCTATCTACCCACCCCAGCAGGTTTGGATGCAAGGCAGGAAAAATCCCTGGTATGCAATATGTATGATATGGCTGATGTAAAGAACAAAAAAGAATTGGATATTTCAACTATCTGTTTTGAGAGAGAGAGACAAACATCGAAAAAAGGAGACAAATATTTTAAAATATAATTCTGCTAATGGATTACTTTCACAATATCAGGTATTTTGAGTTGTGAATATGAACTAAAAAAGAAATAAATATGGAATAAATACAAAAACCCATTCGTATGTTTATTTTTACATCACTTGTCAGACTCTCTACCTTTGTTTGTATCTCTTCGTTGTTAAATGATGCACTTTTAAAGCAAAAGTGATTGGTCAGCAACAATATGCTGATCTTATATGATGACCGTCAGTCTCTCGATCAGCGCTGTTTTATTTTCAAAAACCGACAGCGCTCTCCCCTCGACTTTCTTGTATACTCAGATATAGGGATGGATATTTGAAGAGTAAACCGCAAGACAATGATTATATTTTTATATTATGTACATCAAGAAACTATCAACAACAAATCAAATTAATAATATATTGAACAATTATTATAAAGTAAAGTTGAATAAATCAGACTCTGCAGCTGTATAAATAAAAAAAAAATAAATCGAGTACATGTTCAGGTAAAGTACCACTTCCGGGTGATGGAGTTGGCCCAAAAGTTAATACAGATCTACAATTGTGGTGTAACAACCACCTGCCGAATTTCATCCATCTATCTAGTTGCATTTTTGAGTTATCATGTTTACACACACACACAGGTGCGCGCACACACACAATTCCAAAAAACAGTATTGTTGGACACTGGTTAGTCTATAACGTCAAGATTCATTAAAATGTCGAGTTCGAATTTTTTCATGATTACTATACTTTCTCTATGCTTCGTATATGAGAAAGTAAAAACGATTTCTCCTGTGCGAAGACAGTGAACATAGATAAAAAACAAAAAAAGAAACACACAATAAATAAATGAATATAAATAAGTAAATAAATAAAACCAGTGTAGTGGTCAGGGGCCGCTAAGATTCACACCGTCAAAGGTGACGATGATTTATTTATTTTAATAGAGGAGACCCCAGGAACGTCCCCAGCCTTGGATCGACCCACACACACTCTCTACAGAGACCAATAACGCACACTGGGAAGGATAAACAATTAAGAATATAACGAAATAAAATTAACTAAATGAAAACAGTAATACCACCCTTGACCCCTTCGGCGATATTACATTTAATATATATACACAAACACCACACAGCAAAGTCCATGAAAACCAAACCGGATGAAAAATGGGAGGTGACAAAATTAAGTGCAGCGATCTGTAGGTTGAAAGGGTGAAGGAAAACACAGTCCTACCGGTAGCTGCTGAAAGGATGAAGTCGGATGGATTGTTCAGGAGCGCTCCTTTTCTTCCAGGAAAGCAAATGAAATCTAAACGCAGTCCTCAGAACACATGTAGACAGACGAACCAGACCCCAACAAACGAATACAGTCCAGGGGCCTCATGTATAAACGGTGCAAACGCACAGAAATATTGCATACTAACGTTTCCACGCTCAAATCGCGATGTATAAAACCTAAACTTGGCATAAAGCCACGCACATTTCCACAGTACCTCATACCCTGGCGTACGCAATTTCTCCGCTCGGTTTTGCAGACTGGCGGCATCCAGCGTCAAAGCAGTGTTACTGTTCCTGTGTGATTACCCTTTCTTTCTTAGATCCACATTCCTGGCGCGGCTTTATAAATACACTGAAACTAACTGCATATTGCTTATTAGTGTAATGCATCTGATTGTAATTAACCTGCAGCAATATAATGGTCCAGGGAATAGCCATAGTATTCCAAATACCATAACTGCTTTAGCGTTGTTACTCTCCCTGAATCTTGTTCTTCTTTCAGCTGCTCCCGTTAAGGGTTGCCACAGCAGATCATCTTTTTCCATATTACTCTCACTGCACCACTTGGAGTATTTATATCACTGTATCTGAGTGGGGAATTACAGCAGCAGCTGATTGGAAAGAGAATTATCGGTATACAGCATGAAGCAGACGCTGCCTCAGCCATGGAAAAACGTTTCAGAGACTTTCCTGTACGAACTTCGCGGTTTAGAAAACGTTTCATCCCAAGAACTATAAAGGCACTCAATCAGTCCATCAAGTGCTCCTTGTAGAACTGTTTGTACTTATACAATTACCTCACTGTAAACTTGCACTACAGTTATAATATTGCACAACCTGCGCCACTTTATAAAGTGCGTATTTACATAAGAAGACAATATCATTTTTAAGATGAAATGCAGCAAAATATGTTGATTATATTATACAGATAAAACTTTAACTTCATTTAAATAATCTGTATTGTTATTAATTAAACATATGAGGATACGGTGCCGCAGCGCTAGCTAGTTCAGGGATTGTTCCTGCATTGCGTTGTATACTTGTATTCTTGCTGGTGCTGACGTGACACTGGAAGGATAGACGGATAGAATAATTAAACATGTACTACGAAGATATTTTAATGTTCCTTAAAGTTTTGAAGAATCGGCGTTCTAAGCTTACAGAAGGCTTCACGTCTATTATAGAGCTGATTGTGTGGCGATTGGGTATTTGGAGAAAGAAAAGTAAGGACAGGAATTGTTAGTATGTTTGAAAGAGACAGTACTTGTGTAATAAGTTATTTCATCGAAGGTCGCGCATGGTGCAGCAATCCTCTTGCGTGAGACATGAACAAGCACTGCGCCACTGTGTTCCCATGTTTAATAACATGCTTTAACTCCTATCATCATGAAAAAGATATGACGTATACATCTCAGTATTTTAATTATTCAGAGAGCTGTAATATCATGAATGTAATGGATTATGTGTCCTGTCGGAAAAAAAGAAAGCCAATTTAAGAAGCAGGTAGTGATTCACACACATAGAGCACATAGAAGATTGAATACAGAACAAAGCATTTAACATGCTACTTTGGTTACAATGGGATTTGAGAAACTAGTAAATTAAACGATTTTAAGATGAAGTTTATAATGCTCTACTTTAATGGCAAAAAAAACTACGTGATTAAAGTGGAAATTTCGAGATTAAAGTTGACATTTCATGCTTTTTTCCCACTGTGTGCCTATTTTTTTTGTCTGTACCCTAATAAGCTTTCATATGACACTCAGACGGTGGGCTACGACTCGCCTTTTCACGGCGACTTTGATATGTGATTTCTTTTTTATTTCGGGCACTGTGCGACTTTGTGAACTTGATCTTTTGAGTTTCTCCAACACTCTGTCACTCGATCAACTTCCATTTGTTGATTATACCACTGTTTAAACCAACAAATAGTACGTTTTTCTTTTGCCTCCACTTGGTATTCACTGAAATTGTTATATTTTCCCCCGTGCTTTTAATAATAATAATAATAATTCATTACATTTATATAGCGCTTTTCTCAGTACTCTAAGCGCTATCCACACAGGGAGGAACCGGGAAGCGGTTTCCACAGTCTCCTTACTGCAAAGCAGCAGCACGTTTTCCCATTGTCTTTTCACAGAATGCTATTTATATTGATTTGCATATTCAAAGAGGCGTAATTCTGGGAGGAGTTGGGGTGGGACAGAAGGCGCGTGCACGTACGTTACTTTTCACGCTGATCGGGATTTATGTAGCGGAAGAATGTTGAAGTTTGCATAAGTACAGATTCCTGCATCTGAATTTTTCTGTGCGTACGCACATTCCTGCTTTTGTGCTTACGTCATGTTATAGTGTGAGTTCTACGCACGGTGTTATACATGAGGCCCCAGAACACAATGATTAAATAGGGCTCAGTTAAACAGCAGGCAGAACGACAGAGAAATGCAACACACCACGGACAACAACCCCAGATAGGACTGCTGGGAGATGCAGTTCTTATTTAGTAGCACTGCTACACCAGAATCCTAGGAATAAATAGAGACAGTGGCAGAAGTATATGTGCAGGTAGCAGTGGAGGTGACACAGGGTTACTGATTGTTCATGAGTCTGACTGCAGTTGGGTAGAAACTGTTCCTGAACCTGGAGGTGCACATCCGAATGGACTTTAGTCGCTTTCCAGATTGGAGGAGGGTGAAAAGTGGCTGGGGTCCCGCCTGATATGGTTCACTTTCCTGAGACAGTGTGTAGTGTGGATGTCATGGATTGCAGGGAGCTGTGTTCTCGTGATCTGCTGTGTTGTATTCACCACATGCTGCAGAGCTCTGCAGTCCATGTGATGAATCCTGTCAGGATGGATTCCACAGTACACCTGTAGAATCTGCATAGGGTTGTGGGGTACATCCCGGCCTTACTCAGTCTCCTGAGGAATTAGAGGCGTTGTTGGGCTTTCTTGACTACTGCCGCAGTGTGACTTAACCATTTAAGGTCATCAGTGAGGGTAACTCTGAGGAACCTAAAGCTGCTGACCTGCTCCTCAGCCTCACCTCCGATGCAGATGGGGCTGTGCTCTGTTACTTGTTTACGGAAATCCACAATCATCTCCTTAGTTTTGCTAACGTTGAGGGTGAGGTTGTTGTCCTGACACCATTCTGCCAGGAGTCTGACCTCCTCCCTGTAGGCCATCTCATCATCCTCGCTGATCAGATCTATTACAGTGGCAACGTCAGCAAACTTAAGGATGGTGTTAAAGCTGTACTTAGCTACACAGTCATGGGTATAGAGAGAGTAAAGCAGGGGGCTCGGCATGCCACACTGCAGGGTGCCAATGTTGATGATGATGATGGAGGAGGTTTTTTCCACCAATACGCACTTGCTGAGGTCTGCCGGTGAGGAAGTCCAGTACCCAGATGCACAGTGAAGAGCTAAGCCCCAGATCCAGGAGTTTAGCGATGAACTGGGATGGAATGACGGTGTTAAATGCAGAGCTGTAGTCCACAAACAGCAGCCTGGCATAACAGTTCATGTTCTCCAGATGAGACAGGGTGGTGTGAAGTGTTATGGAGATGGCATCCTCAGTGGACGAAGATGAGATTATCTATCTATAATAACCAAGTATATTTATGCCACTTTAAAAATTGCTATGCTAAAAATTAATAAAAAATATACAGAGGTATGTAGAAAAGATAAGAAATTCATGAGACACATTGTCATAGAATTTTAAGTACAATCCTACCTTTTAATTTGTGAGCATTGCAAGCATATGTCCACCAGATGGCAGTGTTGTTACAAGGTTAATGCCCCTCTCTGAGGTACGTCTCCCACTTGCCTTCATTTTCAAGGCGTTTGTGATGTACTTGTAACTGGAGGAGGGTGACATGTAGGTGTAGTGGGGGCATAAACACATGTAGGTTATGTTAACTAGTTATTTTTAATTGTTCCAGTAGCATGCTTGAGTGGACCTTGTGATAGAAATGCATCTTATGTAAACCAGGATGGGTCCAAGCCCCTTAAACATTTGGCTGCAGTACAGTTTACAACTAAAATAAAAACAATGCAAAGCTGTAAAATAAATGTTATCAAAGCATACCATACTTATTGTTCTGTGTCAGTCCGGGTGCTCCTACTCAAGTGTGCACTCTTATCAATACAAATGCCATTGCTGAAGCAGTGCAAAAACTCTCCATTAAGCAGCTCTGCCACCAAGTCGATGAAAGAGCCTGCAAAGCAAGGCACATCCCAACCCTTTGAAGTCAAAACTAACTCAGCAGTGGGACACTTCGGTCTCTGTGACATTTTGAGAGAGTGAGACTGGTTCAAAGCCAGTTCAAAGGCAACGTTCAGAGCACAGCTGGGTTTCACTGCAGGGGAAAAACGGTTTGCCAGCTGAGGATCTTTTAGATGATGCAGTTTGTACATAAGGTTACATTTTTTCTTTTCACCTTTTATTTTACTTTTAATTTATTGTTTCTGGGTTTTATGGAGACCAAAAAAGCAGTATTGATGGGTTTATTTCAGTAGACCCTTGAATTTACAATCATGGATGAGCTGTGACTCCATTCATTAGCTAAGCCAAATACAATCAGACCCCACCTCCATATGAGGCTTGTGTTGTAAGTATGGCACTGCTGTTCAGGTCTAGGGTGGTCACTAAAATAAAGGGCATGACCAGGAACAATGGTGGGGTCCCTAGGTGAGAAAGCCCCTGGTGATTGATCTTAGATAGATAGATCTTTATTGTCATTGTCACTTTTACAAAGGAACAATGAAATTGAAGGTAGAGTCGACTCAGTGTGAGGCGTAAGAGTTAAAAAGACAAGAAGAGAGAAAATAATAACAAACCGAATAGTAATAAAAGTACTTTACAAAATATATAAATTGCACTTGTTATATAAACAAAATGCACTTGTTGACTTAAGATCTATATTGCACATTGGGATAATGATATGGAGCAGTTCAGGGCCATGATTGCTTTTGGATAAAAGCTGTTTTTACGGCGGTTTGTCCTGGTTTTCAGTGCTCTGTATCTCTTGCCCGATGGCAAAAGCTGGAAGAGGCAATATCCGGGATGTGATGAGTCCTGTGAAATGTCTATTGCTTTTTTGCGGCATGGTGAGGTGTAAATTTGTTCCAAAGTGGGGAGGGTACAACCAATTGTTCTCTCTGCTGTTCTGGCGACCCTGTGGAGCGCTTTCCTTTCTGAGGAAGTGCAGCTGCCGTACCACACACACAGTCCATACATGAGCACACTCTCGATGGAACAGTGATAAAAGGCAAGGAGCAGATTTTTGGGGAGATGGTTCTTTCTGAGAATTCTCAGAAAATACAGTCTCTGCTGCGCCTTCTTCAGCTGCTCCTTGGTGTTGATGCTCCAGGTCAGGTCATCCTCCAGCTCAATGCCCAGAAACCTGAACACCGGGACCCTCTTCACACAGGCCCCGCCAATGATGAGTGGCTGGATGTCAGTTTTGTTTTTTCTAAAGTCAATAACAAGCTCCTTCATTTTTGTGGTGTTGAGGAGCAGGTTATTGACTCTGCAACTCTCTGACAGCCGCTCCACCTCGTCCGTGTATGCCAGCTCACCCTCCTTGCCCGAGATGAGTCCGACCACCGTTGTGTCATCCGTGAACTTCATGATCTTGTTGCTATGGTGAGTGGGGACATAGTGATATGTGTAGAGGGTGTAGAGGAGCGGGGTAAGCACACAACCCTGTGACGTCCCAGTGTTGAGGCTGAGAGCAGTGGAGGTGTGGGGACCCAGTGTGATCCTCTGGGAGGAATCAGCCAGGAAGTCCAGTATCCAATTGCACGTGAGTGATGGAAGTCCCAGATCTACCAGTTTGGACACCAGTCATTGTGGGAGGATAGTGTAAACGCCGAGCTGAAGTCCACAAAGAACAGTCTGGCATAACTCCCCTGCTGCTCCAGGTGGGCCTGGGCAGCATGAAGAGCTGTGGCCACAGCATCCTCCGTGGATCTCTTTGCTTTGTAAGCAAATTGAAATGGGTCCAGGTCTGCTGGCAGGCAGGCAATGATATGACTCCACACCAGTTTCTCAAAGCACTTCATGATGACAGATGTGAGTGCCACTGGGTGGAAATCATTCAGGCTGTTTGTGATGGATTTTTTCGGCAGCGGAACAATGATGGAGGACTTGAGGCAGGATGGGACAGTGGCTTGGGACAGAGACAGGTTGAAAATCCTAGTGAAGATTCCGGCCAGTTGATCCGCACAGTCTTTCAGCACCCGTCCAGCCACATTGTCAGGTCCTGCAGCCTTCCTCGGGTTCACCCACCTCACCTCACACTCTTCCACCATAAGTATGTTCCTGTTGTGAACAGGCGGCTGTGATGGAGCTGCTGTTACTGTTGTCTCACAGCGGGCAAAGAAGATGTTCAGCTCCGCTGCCAGAGAAGCGTCTCCCTCAGTGGCCGAAGAGTTGCTGGATTTGTAGCCGGTGATGTTGATCTTAATTGTGGGTGGATGTGGGGAAACATATGGTACCTAATGCCCTAGCAGTGATTACACTGGGAAATAAATATATTTTGTCTGCATGCTTTTGTGTATATCTAATGGCCAGCTGATCACAAAAATCACCTTGAAATGTCCCTATCACACACTGTTTTACTGCAGTTACCTATTTTGACATTTACATTTACATGTATTTACTTAACAAACACATCCAAAGCGACTTACAAAAGTGGTCACAAAGATGTTGTGGGAAAAGTGGATGATGCCAAAATTGGATGCTATCATGAAAAATCCACCAAATCCCCTCCAGGAGGCACTCTCTTTGAGCACTTTCAGCCACAGGCTCATTCCACCACGGTGTGCTAAGAAGCACCTCTGGGGTCTTTTCTGCCCACTGCTATTCAATGCTTCCTCTTGATGTAATCCTTAACTTCATTTTGAAATATCTGCTCGATATACAGTACATATATTTATTGATTATTGACTAATGATTGATTAATGATTACTCGGCTGTATTATTTGTGCTGTGAGTCTGTATTCTTCTTCAATCCTCTAAACCTACTCAAAACTATTTTTAGTGAGTTTTGCATTTCACAATTGCGAAACTGCCTGTAAAAAGAGTTTTAGTGTATGTTTTGTGAAACTAACCCAACCACAGGGGATGCACAAACCAGTGTGTGTTTCATTGTGCTGGTCCCAAGCCCAGATAAATGGGGAGGGTTTCGTCAGGAAGGGCATCCGGTGTAAAAGTTTACCAAATCAATATGCAGACAACAATACAAATTTCCATACCGGATCGGTCGAGCCCTGGGTTAACAACGACCTCCACCAGTACTGTTAGCCAACAGGGCGCTGGTGGAAATTGCGCTACTGTTGTCCGAAGAAGGAGAAGAAGAGAGGGGAGACGTGTCTGGAGGGAGGAGAAGAGGAAGGCAGAGAGAGTGGAACTGAGGGTAGGAACTTTGAATGTTGGCAGTATGACTGGTAAGGGAGTGAGTTAGCAGATATGATGGAGAGAAGGAAGGCTGATATATTGTGCGTGCAAGAGACTCAATGGAAGGGGAGTAAGGCCAGGTGGAACGGTGGTGAATTCAAATTGTTCTATCATGGTGTGGATTGGAGGAGAAATGGGGTAAGGGTTATTCTGAAAGAACAATATGTCAAGAGTGTTTTGGAGGTGAAAAGAGTGTCAGACAGAGTAATGATTATGAAGCTGGAAATTGGAGGTGTGATGATGAATGTTGTTAGTGTATATGCACCGCAAGTTGGAGGAGAAAGAAGATTTTTGGAGCGAGTTGGATGAAGTGATGAACAGTGTACCCAAGGGACAGAAACTGGTGATTGGAGCAGATTGCAATGGACATGCTGGTGAAGGGAACAGAGGAGACGGGTAGGGTAGGTACGGTGTCAAATAGAGGAATAAGAAGGTCAGAGGATAGTGGATTCTGAGAAAAGGATGGGCATGGCTGAGGAGAATATGTATTTTAAGAAGAGGGAGGAACATAGGGTTACATACAAGAATGGAGGAAGATGCACACAGGTAGATTACATCCTATGCAGAAGAGTCAATCTGAAGGAGATTAAAGACTGCAAAGTAGTGGCAGGGGAAAGTGTAGTTAAGCAGTATAGGATGGTGGTCTGTAGGATGACATTGGAGATCAAGAAGAGGAAGAGAGTGAGGGCAGAGCCAAGGATCAAATGGTGGAAGTTGAAAAAGGAAGACTGCAAGGTTGAGTTTAGGGAGGAGGTGAGACAGGCTCTGGGTGGAAGTGGAGAATTACCAGACAGTTGGGAAACTACAGCAGATGTAGTAAGGGTGACAGCAAGAAGGGTGCTTGGCGTGACATCTGGACAGAGGAAGGAGGAAAAGGAAACCTGGTGAAATGGGGAAATATAAGAGAGTATACAGAGGTAGAGGTTGGTGAAGAACAAGTGGGATAGTCAGAGAGATACAGAAAGTAGACAAGAGTACAAGGAGATAAAGCGCAAGGTGAACAGAGAGGTGGCGAAGGCTAAAGAAAAGGCGTATGATGAGTTATATGAGAGGTTGGACACTAAGGAGGGAGAAAAGGACCTGTACCGATTGGCTAGACAGAAGGGCTTAGCTGGGAAAGATGTGCAGCAGGTTAGAGTGATAAAGGATAAAGATGGAAACGTACTCAGAAGCGAGGAGAGTGTGTTGAGCAGATGGAAAGAGCACTTTGAGAGGCTGATGAATGAAGAGAATGAGAGAGAGAGAAGGTTGGATGATGTGGAGATAGTGAATCAAGAACTGCAACGGATTAGCAAGGAGGAAGTAAGAACAGCTATGAAGAGGATGAAAAATGGAAAGACCGTTGGTCCAGATGACATATCTGTGGAAGCATGGAGGTGTTAAGAGAGATAGCAGTGGAGTTTTTAACCAGATTGTTTAATGGAATCTTGGAAAGTGAGAGGATGTCTGAGGAGTGGAGAAGAAGTGTACTGGTGCTGATATTTAAGAATAAGGGAGAGGTGCAGGACTGCAGTAACTACAAGGGAATAAAATTGATGAGCCACAGCATGAAGTTATGGGAAAGAGTAGTGGAAGCTAGGTCAAGAAGTGAGGTGATGATTAGTGAGCAGCAGTATGGTTTCATGCCAAGAAAGAGCACCACAGATGCAATGTTTGCTTTGAAGGTGTTTATGGAGAAGTATAATGAAGGCCAGAAGGAATTGTATTGCTTCTTTGTGGACCTGGAGAAAGCATATGACAGGGTGCCTCGAGAGGAGCTGTGGTATTGTATGAGGAAGTCCGGAGTGGCAGAGAAGTACGTAAGAGTTGTACAGGATATGTACGAGGGAAGTGTGACTGTGGTGAGGTCTGCGGTAGGAGTGAAGGATGCATTCAAGTTGGAGGTGGGATTACATCAGGGATCGGCTCTGAGCCCTTTCTTATTTGCAATGGTGATGGACAGGTTGACAGACGAGATTAGACAGGAGTCCCCATGGACTATGATGTTTGCTGATGACATTGTGATCTGTAGCGATAGTAGGGAGCAGGTTGAGGTGACCCTGGAGAGGTGGAGATATGCTCTAGAGAGGAGAGGAATGAAGGTCAGTAGGAACAAGACAGAATACATGTGTGAATGAGAGGGAGGTCAGTAGAATGGTGAGGATGCAAGGAGTAGAGTTGGCAAAGGTGGATGAGTTTAAATACTTGGGATCAACAGTACAGAGTAGTGGAAATTGTGGAAGAGAGGTGAAAAAGAGAATGCAGGCAGGGTGGAATGGGGGGAGAAGAGTGTCAGGAGTAATTTGTGATAGACGGTTATCAGCAAGAGTGAAAGGGAAGATCTACAACATGGTAGTGAGACCAGCTATGTTATATGGGTTGGAGATGGTGGCACTGACCAGAAACCAAGAGACAGAGCTGGAGGTGGCAGAGTTAAAGATGCTAAGATTTGCATTGGGTGTGACAAGGATGGACAAGATTTGAAAAGAGGACATTAAATGGGCAGCTCAAGTTGGACGATTGGGAGACCAAGTCAGAGAGGCGAGATTGTGTTGGTTTGGACATGTGCAGAGGAGACATGCTGAGTATATTGGGAGAAGGGTGCCCTATAACTAAAGGCTGTGCTTCCTGCAGAAATTCTCTTTGTGAATGGGATTTCTGAAGAGGTCTTGAGATCTCCTTGAAGTATGGACACTAGTGAGCTGAACCATATTACATTGTTATATAGAGGAAGGAGGAGTTCTAAATTAGCACTTAACTTAACTGGAAGCAAGTGAAGTAATTTAAAGAAGTCTTTTGTGGAGATACTTCCTTGTTCTTGTTTTTATGGTATTTGTTCTCATTGTCTATGGTAATGTCTAGGGAATTATGACTGCCTCCTTTTTACGTGTAAGTCATATTATATTCACTAAAGTTTCAGCCAAAGTTTCAGCTGTAAGAATTATGTTTCTGGACTTCTCTAGCGCCTTCAGCACCATCCAACCTCTGCTCCTCAGGGACAAGCTGACAGAGATGGGAGTAGATTCATAACTGGTGGCATGGATCGTGGACTATCTTACAGACAGACCTCAGTATGTGCGTCTCAGGAACTGCAGGTCTGACATTGTGGTCAGCAACACAGGAGCGCTGTAGGGGACTGTGCTTTCTCCGGTCCTGTTCAGCCTATATACATCGGACTTCCAATACAACTCGGAGTCCTGCCACATGCAAAGGTTCGCTGACAACACTGCTATCGTGGGCTGCATCAGGAGTGGGCAGGAGGAGGAGTATAGGGACCTAATCAAGGACTTTGTTAAATGGTGCGAGTCAAACCACCTACACCTGAACACCAGCAAAACCAAGGAGCTGGTGGTGGATTTTAGGAGGCCCAGGCCCCTTATGGACCCCGTGATCGTCAGAGGTGACTGTGTGCAGAAGGTACAGACCTATAAATACCTGGGAGTGCAACTGGATGATAATTGGACTGGACTGCCAATACTGATGCTCTGTGCAAGAGAGGACAGAGCCGGCTATACTTCCTTAGAAGACTGGCGTCCTTCAACATCTGCAATAAGATGCTGCAGATGTTCTATTAGATGGTTGTGGTGAGCGTCCTCTTCTTCGTGGTGGTGTGCTGGGGAGGCAGCATTAAGAAGAAGGATGCCTCACACCTGGACAAACTGGTGAGGAAGGCAGGCTCTATTGTTGGCATGGAGCTGGACAGTTTGACATCCATGGCAGAGTGACAGGCGCTCAGCAGGCTCCTATCAATAATGGAGAATCCACTGCATCCACTAAACAGTATCATCTCCAGACAGAGGAGCAGCTTCAGCGACAGACTGCTGTCACTGTCCTGCTCCACTGACAGACTGAGGAGATCGTTCCTCCCCCAAACTATGTGACTCTTCAATTCCACCCGGGGGTGTAAACTTTAACATTATTCAAAGTTATTGTCTGTTTTTACCTGCATTTTTATTACTCTTTAATTTAATATTGTTTTTTGTATCAGTATGTTGCTGCTGGAGTATGTGATTTTCCCCTTGGGATTAATAAAGTACGGTGGGTTGGCACCCTGCCCGGGATTGGTTCCCTGCCTTGTGCCCTGTGTTGGCTGGGATTGGCTCCAGCAGACCCCCGTGACCCTGTGTTCGGATTCAGCGGGTTGGAAAATGGATGGATGGATGGATTAATAAAGTATCTATCTATCTATCTATCTATCTATCTATCTATCTATCTATCTATCTATCTATCTATCTATCTATCTATCTATCTATCTATCTATCTATCTATCTATCTATCTATCTATCTATCTATCTATCTATCTATCTATCTATCTATCTATCTATCTTAAATCCTCTTTCTTCCCCATTCTGATGCTTGGTTTAAACTTCAGCAGGTCCTGACAATGTCTACATGCCATGTGATTAGCTGATTAGATATTTGCGTTAACAAGCAATTGAACAGGTGTACCTAATAATGTGGCCGGTGAAGTTCAACAGTTCAATGGACTACAATGATACAAAATAGATAGATAAATAAAACCAATTAGAGAACCTAAGGTGAACAAGAAAAGAATATCGATTTCAGAGTTAAACTCTAGCGCATGCATTGCTCCATTATGTTCTTTCTTTGACTACATCAGTGTCTTGAGTTTGCTGGATGTCATTCCCTGATCCTTGGAATTTTGTACATCTTGTGGGGAACAGCCCGGACACAGACAGACGGACACCGAAGGTTCAAGCACCAACACACGTTTATTGTACATATTTACAGTGAAGACACACACAACCCACTTTCACCCCCAAAGTCCAGGCCACTCAATCACAAATGCCTCTTCTCCTGACCGCCTCCACTCCTCTCCTCCGAGCTCCATCTCTCTTCCTCCTGACTCCAGCCATCGAATGGAGGGAGGTGTCCCCTTTTAAACCCACCCCGATGTGCTCCAGGTGCCTTCCAATGAGTGCCTGCTGGCACTCCCCGGTGTGGCGGAAGTGCCAACTGTGCACCCGGAAGCACTCCGGGTGTCCCTAGTCTTCTTCCCCCCAGCACTTTCGGGTGTGGCGGAAGTGCTGTGGGCCAGGGATCCTCAGGCATCTGGGTGCCCCCTGCTGGTGACCACAGACCCCTATAGGCTTGAGCTTCTAGGCTCTGTTCCCGTGGTCACCAAAGCCACCAGGGCGGTCGCTCCCTCGTGGTCTGGAGGAGGCGTAATCCCTCCTCTGGTCCTTCTGGGCGTCCCGGCTGGGTACCACCCCCAGCCGCTTGCCACAATCTATAAAGAATTGTGGTGTTCATCACACTGGAGCTAACATGACTAAGCATTACCATGACTAAAACTACAAATGGAAATGGTTCAGGCCAGATAGTATAGCAATGACATGGTACAGGACACCAGAAAATGAAATGCTAGGCTTAAATACATGAAACGCTCTTGGCAGCTCTATTTCTTGACTGTGTCTAATTCAGTTTATGACTCTGACAAATGAAAGTTATTTTTGGTGACACTTGGGGCCATAGAAGCTCTTTTTTCATTCACGTTTACGCTTGATTAGTGTCTTTCATTATTTTCAGCTGCTGTGTCATTCAGTTAAGGAATGTAAAATAACGGTTTACAGAGTTTGTTTAGCAGTAAAGGCTGATGTGATGGAGCCCACAAAGCCAAAGAGCAGAATGTGTGGGGTTGGCTTTGCTGGTGACACATGATGATGCTGTTTACAGAAAAAAAAAATCTTCTATCAAATGTCTCCACTGACGCCATTTAATGAAACCCCGGAAAAGCCACAAATTTATAAACTTTCTGGAAGGCCACTCGATGCCAAAGTAGCTTCTGCATAACTTATAATCACTAATTGTCTGCAGGCTAGACACTTAAAAAAGGAGAATTACATGACTTTTTTTTCATGAGTTGGATGTAATGAAGCCCTCCAGACCATACGTGATTAAAACTAAATGATTGCATGTAGAATACAGGAATCCTTTCCTAAGTTTATGTTCAAGTATTCAAGAAAGAAATTATTTAATCTCCCCACCCTTTTGACATACATCTGATACTTGTAGCTGCCATCCAGGCATTTAATATTGATAATAATGTGAAAAACAAGAATAAAGTTGACTTTCCTCTCAGGAACATAGTGGCCCCTCAAAGACATAAATGCTGGTTTAAGTGGTAATTCTAAATTGGCTCGCATGAGTGTGAGTGTCCCCCTGCACTGGACTAGCTCTCTGTCCAGGGCTGCTCCACTTCCTTTGCCCAGTTACAGTTACTTCAGAAACTATTCAGGCCCAGAGCTGCCCAAGGCATAAGCAAACTAATCAGGCTACAAAGGGCCTGATGGCCACCAAGGGGCGCCCAACTGCTTAACCTGTCATGAAAAATACAACTACAAAGGGCACCCTCCTCCTGCTCTTTGATTGCACCATTCCCTCTAAGGGTGACCCCCTCATATTCAACACTCTAAAGTTAACCCCCACCGACTGTTCAAACATGCTGATTCCTCCTTTCCTAGTAATGCCCTCATCTTACTGAGATCTTCTAGCATAACCTTTTAACAAAGGGTTTTCAAGCTTTATTTAGTTTAGGGTCTGACCAAGTATACATCTGACACTGTTCAGCCTGGTCCTAGGGTGCTGCAAAAGGGTACTGATGGGGTCAGGCTCCCTTATCTTGGAGAGGTTCTGCCTGACCTGGAAATGCTTCCAGGTCTAGGTTGAAAAGAAGCTGATCCACTGTTCCCCAGGGGTCAAATTCGGGATAGGAAGCGTACAAAGCTTGCTATGCAAGAAGTTAAGGAATGACAAGAAATGAAAAAGAATTGTACTTGTGGTTTGTGATGATCCCCTGAGAAGGTACTGTTATCAAATAAAAAATAAGTACTTTTAAATCTAGGACCTGTGTGGTGCAATTGGCATAGTCGGCAGGATTTTACCTAGCTGTTGGTGGAACCTGCACTTTAATCTTCATTATTGTGACACCTCTTAAGATACAGCTACCTGCAGTATTGTAAAATATGACTGTTATCATGAAAAATGGTAAAGAAAGGTGGCAAAAAGAGTGAAACCCTTCAGGGAGAAGAAACTCTTTTGGTATTACATGCCTATTTTTCTGCCCTGAGGATTATGGGGAAGAGATTTCTCTGAGGATCACCTCCTTAAGGTTTCTAAAGATGACGCTGGAGAAGACTACCTGCGAGTACTTTGCCTCAATGGATCAAATTGCAGCAGATGCCACATGTGCTATTATTCCATGGGCAGTTTGCTGCCTCTTTGGGTGCATTGCAGGGAAGAAGGATGCTGTAAATGCACCTTTAAGGGGGAGGTCATAACTCAGTCAGGGCGGTTGGTGTTGAAAACTTAAAAACCGGAAAAGAAGGGGAGAAAGGTAGACATCTTGTAGTGGAGCAAAGAGAAGAGACGAGGTAGTGCCAAGTAAAGTATCTGCTGGAACAAGTTCTTTTTTGAAGACTCAGTGACACAAGGGAGACGCGTCTCTGAAGATGGACTTTTTTTTCTTTGATTTCACTGACGAACACTTGGACTGGTAGGATTAAACTTTGTTGTTATCGGCTCGACGGCTGGCGTATTCCAGTAGGGTTTCTCTTTGCCCTGAACAATAAGAACAGTAATCCCATTTGGACAAACTGGTTTCTCTTATTTATGAACATCGCACGTTTAAACCAGGAAGGTGGGTTTCCGATTATTATGTATTTGTTTGTTTGTATTTTTTATATGTAAAATAATATATGTGTTATTCTTTTGCTTCTTCTTTATTTTGTGATATGGCTTGTTGTTAATACTAAGCTGGGACTGGTTGTGGGGGATCAATAAAAGGACGAGCGTTGGTCACGTTGCCCGATAGATTTTAGATATTGAACTGCTTTACATTAGCAGTTTTCTAATTGTGCTGTAACCTGGGGTTTAGTTGTTCTCCCGGGGCAGCGGTACAGATTAGTGGTGGCCCGTACGGGGAACTGACTAGTATACATCCGCTATCTCCTTTCACGCATTTTTCACCACCATAGTTCAGATGTCTGCTGTGGGTTTGGCACAGGAGGCTACCGACCCGAGCAAGGGGCCGGAGATAGGGGTTGAGCTGGGCGAACATGTTACAATCAGGGCGCACGAAGAGGTTGATGAAGCAACCAGCCTGTTGGATTCGCTATACATGTCTACTCCTAAGGTGCAAAGAGATGAAAACATCCTGCCGTCGTTGTGGGGCGAGATGCAAGAACGGATGGAAGAGATGCACGATCAGATCAAGGAATTGGCTGAAGGGGCCACTGCGCGTGAAAAGGCTCTGCATGGATCATTGGAAGGCGCTATAGAAGCGATGCGCGGATATGTGCAAGGTCAGGTGCGGCAGTTAGAACAGCGATTGATTGCTTGTCTCCAGAGAAGGGATCAGCAATGGGAAGTCGAGCTGCAGGACGTGGTAAGGTGAAGCATGGACGCTTATTGTAGGAAATCACGATAGTCTAACTCAATGGGAGATACAACTTCCAAGGTCTCCTTTACTGCTGCACCTGCCGCGGCACTACGCTTAGAATTCCCTAAATTAGAGACCTCTTGTACATCAGCAGAGGTTGTCAGATTTTTGGAACAGGAGGATTCGTTTCTAGAACTCCATCCTTTAACTAATGTGGAGTTGATAGGCTTTTTAAACGCCTCACTGAGTGGTCCAGCGCGGTCATGGTGGCAGGCAGAAAAGACAAGCATAGCCGACTGGTCTTCCTTCCGCTCCGCATTTTTAGAAGCATTCTTGCCGGTGGATTATCAGGCTGAGGTGGAAGAGCAGCTAATGAACACCCGCCAGGAGCCTATGCAGCCCATCAGAGACTTTGCATACAAATATCGTGCGCTGTGTTTGAGATGGAATCCCAGTATGTCAGAAGAGGACATCGTGAGGCATGTTGTCTGTGCTTGTAACCCGCCGCTGGCTGTGGCTTTACGGGGTATTGTGGGCTCAGTACAATCTCTAGTGAAAATCGGTACCTTAATTGACAAAGACTGGGCTGCCATGAGGGGACATAATCAAAAAAATAAGGACCCCTCAGGCAGTAGTTTGCCTAGTGGACGGGGTCAATGACAAAAAGACCGATCCGCTGGAGCTGAGCTCACCACTGTGCGGACCCAGTTACCCTTGTTGGTTGTACCCGTGACTGTGAGGGACATCACTGGGGATGCGGTAGTAGACACTGGAAGCACTCTTACCTTAATGAAGCGCAGCTTGTGGGAAAAGATTAAAAAACCCCACAAGCTGCCCAAGGCGAGTGGTACAATGAAGTTCTTCTTGGCTGACGGGAGGGTGTATGGTGATAGTGGAAAAATCCTGATGCGGTTTGCATTGCACAGTGCTTCCTGGGAGGTGGACGTGTATGTCTTAGAGGATGACTACTTGACCATGCCACTACTGCTGGGTTTGGACTCTATCATTGCAGCAGGTATGAATTTACGGCCGAGGTCCGGAGATTACACGCTGCCCGGAGGAAAGGCGTTCAGGTTCGAAGAAAGATCTCGGGAAGAGCTGCGGTGGCCCAATCTTTTTTATTATCTGGTTCAATCCTTTGCAGAGTTGAGTCCTATAGAAACTAACATAAGATCTCAGCCCTGGGAGGTGCAGCCTCTATTGAGAAGATGGCCAACGGTTTGGACAGATAAACTGGGACGCACGGCAGCAGTTACTCATCATGTATATACTGTGGATGAGGTCCCCGTCCGACTTAGAGCTTACAGGGTGTCACCCATGAAGAGGAGGCTCATTAAAGAATGGGTTGACCACATGTTGGAGGACGGTATTCTTGAACCTTTATCTTTAGCTTGGGCAGCTCCAGTAGTATTGGTCCGGAAAGCGAATGGCACTTTTCGATTCTGTGTTGATTACAGGGGACTGAATGCTAAAACTCATCATGACGCCTATCCCATTCCTTTGGTGCATGAAATTTTGGAATCATTGTGGGGTGCAGCTGTTTTTAGCACATGGGATCTTCAGTCTGGATATTAGCAAGTGTGTATGGGGGAAGACAGCATAGAAAAGATCACTGTGATCACTCCAGAAGGCTTGTTTCATTTTCGAGTAATGCCCTTTGGGCTTAAAAACGCTGGGGCTTCCTTTCAGAGATTGATGGAGCAAGTGCTGAGAGGGTTGATTGGGAAGACCTGCTATGTGTATATCGACGATATCATTGTCTTCTCTCCTTCATTGGAACGACATCTTCTGGACCTTGATGACATCTTTTACCGACTCTAGCGGGCTCAGCTGACCCTGAACATGAAAAAGTGCCTCTTCTTGCAGTCCCACTTCACTTTCCTGGGGCATGTGGTATCAGCCGAAGGCGTCAAAGTGGACCTGGACAAGATCACTGCCATTGTGGATTACCCGCCTCCTGTCAACATCAAAGCATTGCAGCGCTTCCTGGGGATGGTAGGCTGGTTCCACAAATTCATTCCTAAGTTAGCTGACACCGCCGCCCCTTTACATCAGTTGACCAGAAAGGGAGTGCTGTGGGAATGGACACCGGAATGCGAAGGTGCTTTTAAAAACCTCAAACAGGCACTTTTGGTACCACCTGTCCTGTCACAGCCTGATCCATGCCTTACCTTTCAGGTGCAAACAGATGCCAGTGATTTAGGGCTTGGGGCTGTCCTCACTCAGACTAAGGAGGGAGAAGAACGGCTGATTGCATATGCTTCCCGCACCCTACGTGGCCCAGAGCTAAATTATTCAGCCTCCGAAAAAGAATGTCTGGCAGTAGCCTTCTCCCAGTATGTGGACTGTAACACCTGGGGAAATAAGACTATTGACTTACTGTATGCGAACGTATCCTGCAGGCATCACATAGTGAGAACATTGAGGAGGTTGTTGACTGCACTACTGACTACATCAACTTCTGTATGGACATTGTAGTTCCAGTAAGAACTGTATGCTGCTATGCTAACAACAAGCCATGGATTACAAGTGACATCAAGGGCCTTTTGAACCAGAAGAAAAGGGCTTTTAAAGGCGGTGATCAGCATGAGCTCAAGCGCGTGCAGAAGGAACTTAGAGTCTAGCTTAGGGCAGCGAAGGAGCAGTACAGGAGAAAGCTGGAGCAGAAGTTGCAGAATAACAACATGAAGGAAGTGTGGGATGGGATGAAGATCATCACTGGCTGCAGCTCGAAGCGGGGTGCCACCATCGAGAGAGACGTGAAGAGAGCAAACCAAATGAACAACTTCTTTAATAGGTTTGACCACCCTAACCCACTCTAACTCTCACCTCGGAATACTACACCCTCCACCCATCCTTCTGCTGATACCAGCATAGGAGAGAGTTTCCCCCCACCCACAATTACAGCAGCCCAGGTAAGCAGAAAGCTGAGGAGACTTCGTGCCAGCAAAGCAGCGGGTCCAGATGGAGTATCGCCACGACTGCTGAAGGTCTGTGCATTGGAGCTGGGGGGTCCTCTACAGCGCATCTTCAACCTGAGCCTGGAACAGGGGAGAGTCCCGAGGCTTTGGAAAACATCTTGCATCACCCCAGTCCCAAAGGTATCACATCCTAGTGAGCTGAATGACTTCCGGCCTGTTGCTCTGACGTCACATGTGATGAAGACCATGGAGAGGCTGCTGCTTCACCACCTGAGGCCACAGGTTCAACATGCCCTCGACCCTCTGCAGTTTGCATATCAGGAGAAGGTGGGAGCGGAGGATGCCATCATCTATATGCTACACCGATCCCTCTCCCACTTGGACAGAGGTAGTGGTGCTGTAAGAATTGTGTTTCTAGACTTCTTTAGCGCCTTCAACACAATCCAACCTCTGCTCCTTAGGGACAAGCTGACAGAGATGGGAGTAGATTCATACCTGGTGGCATGGATCGTGGACTATCTTAAAGACGACCTCAGTATGTGCGTCTCGGGAACTGCACATCTGACATTGTGGTCAGCAACACAGGAGCGCCACAGGGGACTGCACTTTCTCCGGTCCTGTTCAGCCTATATACATCGGACTTCCAATACAACTCGGAGTTCTGCCACGTGCAAAAGTTTGTTGACGACACTGCTATCGTGGGCTGCATCAGGAGTGGGCAGGAGGAGGAGTACAGGGACCTAATCAAGAGCTTTGTTAAATGGTGTGACTCAAACCACCTACACCTGAACAACAGCAAAACCAAGGAGCTGGTGGTGGATTTTAGGAGGCCCAGACCCCTCATGGACCCTGTGATCATCAGAGGTGACTGTGTGCAGAGGGTACAGACCTGTAAATACCTGGGAGTGCAGCTGGATGATAAATTAGACTGGACTGCCAATACTGATGCTCTGTGCAAGAAAGGACAGAGACGGTTATACTTCCTTAGAAGGCTGGCGTCCTTCAACATCTGCAATAAGATGTTGCAGATGTTCTATCAGACGGTTGTGGCGAGCGCCCTCTTCTACGCGGTGGTGTGCTGGGGAGGCATAAATAAAGAAAAGGACGCCTCACGCCTGGACAAACTGGTGAGGAAGGCAGGCTCTATTGTTGGCATAGAGCTAGACAGTTTAACATCTGTGGCAGAGCGACGGGCGCTCAGCAGGCTCCTATCAATTATGGAGAATCCACTGCATCCACTAAACAGTGTCATCTCAAGACAGAACAGCAGCTTCAGTGACAGACTACTGTCACTGTCCTGCTCCACTGACAGATTGAGGAGATCGTTCCTCCCCCAAACTATGCGACTCTTCAATTCCACCCGGGGGGGTAAACGTTAACATTTCACATTATACAAAGTTATTATCTGTTTTTTACCTGCATTATTATCAATCTTTAATTTAATATTGTTTATTGTATCAGTATGCTGCTGCTGGAGAATGTGAATTTCCCCTTGGGATTAATAAAGTATCTATCTATCTATCTGTGGCAGAGTGACGGGCGCTCAGCAGGCTCCTATCAAATATGAAAAATCCACTGCATCCACTGAACAGTATCATCTCCAGACAGAGGAGCAGCTTCAGCGACAGACTGCTGTCACTGTCCTGCTCCACTGACAGACTGAGGAGATCGTTCCTCCCCCAAACTATGCGACTCTTCAATTCCACGCGGGTGGGTAAACGTTAACATTGTTCAAAGTTATTGTCTGTTTTTACCTGCATTTTTATTACTCTTTAATTTAATATTGTTTTTTGTATCAGTATGCTGCTGCTGAAGTATGTGAATTTCCCCTTGGGATTAACACTAGAATTACCAGAGTCTATGAAAAAACTCGTAAATCCGGCCCACTTTAAAACTGTTCTCACCTCTCTTTTGTCTTCTAAATGTGCAGATTAAGAGGAGCAGCGAGCAGCCGGCTATTCCATCCCCCACTGTCGCAGAACGTTCACTAAGTTTTCCCAGCTCATGCCTTGTTTGATTATCTGGGAGTGACTGAGCTGCTAGAGTTTTAGAGTGGAAATAATAGATAATTTTTTTGAACACATGCGTTTCATGTGTGTTCCGTTTCTACAGTAATCTGTGTAAACACATTTTTAAAACAGAAACATTTTTCATGTTTTAGTAGTAAATGACAAAATGTAGGCATAAACTATATAATATATGAAGCCTGAAGTCCAAAGATCAAGTAAACACTTTCACAAAAGGTAGTGGTAAGATTTGCTGACTTGTAATCAAACGTCCCCGGTTCGATCCTGACTTCCTCCTATATTTGCTGTTTTCAGTAATGAGCTGCTCTTATTGTTAATATTATACAGTACACACATACACTTGGTTTGCGTCTGTAACACACGGTGTACATTTATAGGACTTGTAAAGGTTTCCGTTTTTTTTTTCACTTTTATTCTCTCTAAATCACGATCACGATACATACTAAGTCGCGGATAGTGGACACAGACTGCTCAGCCAATCAGTGCGCAGCAGGCCTGTTGCGCCTTAGAGACCCAAGTTCGATTCCCAGCTGGAAAGAAAGTGTTATTTTTTTTTCTTTTTAACCATATAAAGTGGTATGCACTATCAGTCAGTCAGATCGTTGTATTTTCATGTGGGATGCTCCTTTTAAAATATTATTTTTAACAATTGAGACTGCAATTAACATGAACAAGTGTCTTTATAACTGTTATTATATAATACATTGTATATAAAAACAGCTAAGGGGATAGATAAATAGCTATAGCGTGGCTTTATTTGATCCAAATAAATAACATGCGTGCTGATTTATTTACTTATCTTCCTACAGCATAAAGTCACAAGTGAATTGTTGAGCTTCCTCTGTTTGATCGTCAAGGGCATGCTCACAACTTACACGTGTAATGCCACGAAAAATACCTGCTGACACTTTAGTACGTGAGCAATGGTACGAGAATGCAGTTAGAATTTTTTGGGCACATACACCACGCTAGTGTTTAGATCTGGACGGGGTAGCGTTGGCGAGCTCTGTAAGCCGTGCTGTTTCTTTGAAGGACAGGTGATTGGCAGGATGACGCCGGACTTTTGCCTTTACGCCTGGTGCAGCTGCGTTGTTCTTTTCTTGATGACCAAACAGAGGAAGCTCTGCAGTATACTTGTGACTTTATGCTGTAGGAAGATAAGTAAATAAAGTAAAACTAGTAAAACTAAAAAAAAAGACGCTAACTTTGACAAGTACCATACATTTACAGCGGCTGTTACATTTGCAAATCAAATGTATGCTTTTATTGTATAATATTAACAATAAGAACAGCTTACACTCAAAACGTTTATTTTGGAAGACGTTAAGACTCGAACCCAGAACCTTATGAGTTGGAGTCGGCACCTCTAACCAGTATACAACCCAAGAAGGCAGGACAGCAAGCAGCGCTAACCTGGTTTCTTTTTCTTCGGTTATAGCCTTAGAAAAAAGCGCATTTGTTCTGTTATACTTTTATTTTTTGTGAAAGTGTATAAAGATATTTGGAATTCAGGCTTCACACATTATACACTTCATGTCTACATTTTGTCAATTATTACTAAAACATGAAAAACGTTTCTGTTTAACAATGTGTTTACTGTGCATAGATCTTTGTAGACACGGAACACACACGAAATGCAAGTGTTCCAAATAACGATATAGTATTTATAAAAGGTGTCATTTTGCATGACTTCTCACTCTATACAGCTCTAAGCAACTGACAAGTAGGTAAGCAGACTTGAGCTGAGAAAACTGTGTGCCGGTGGGGGGATGTGATAGCAGACTGCTTGCTGTTTGCTGCTTATCAACACATTTAAAGGACAAAAGACGCTGACTGAGAAGTGTGAAGCGTTTTAAGGTGGGACGGATCTACGAGTTTTTTCGTAGGCTCTGGTAATTCTAGTGTTAATAAAGTATCTATCTATCTATCTATCTATCTATCTATCTATCTATCTATCTATCTATCTATCTATCTATCTATCTATCTATCTATCTATCTAGTTTGGGCTGTGGAGAAGTGGCAACATTTTCTTGAAGGGGTTCTGTTTGAAGTATACACTGACCACCGTGCCCTGGCATGGGCTTTTAACTGCCCCAAGACTTCATCCAGATTGACCCGGTGGGTTTTGCGTCTTCAACAATTTACTTTTAGAATGTTTTACCAAAAGGGAAGTGGAAATGTGGTACCAGATGCGCTTTCCCGGGTTCTGGAACCACCAATAACTTCTGCTGTGGCCCTTGTATCAACTCAATGGACAGGCCTGCCTCTGGATCTTCAGGACATAGTTTGAGCTCAGTCCATCAGTCGTGTTTGTCAGGAGGCATGGAATAATTCCACAAAGCGAAAGGGTCACATTACCTTTCAGGAGCTTCAGGGTGTATTATATCGCTGTGTGCCACCCAGATTGGGAGGAAACAAATACCAACTTGTTGTCCCTGACTCACATGTGCCTGAGTTCCTTGCCTATTTCCATGACAGTCCTTTTGGGGGTCATCTAGGCCGTCTGACGACGCTGAAAAGGATATTAGAGGTAGCCTGGTGGCCAACGGTGAGGAAGGAGGTTTGGAAACATGTAAACACTTGTATTATTTGCCAGCAGTACAAGAACCCACCTGGTTTTCCAGCAGGACCTCTTCAGTCCACAACAGTAAAAGACCCTGGAGAAACTTGGGGGTCGATCTAATGGGACCCCTCCCAGTCAGTAAAATGAAAAAAACTTATTTAATGGTGGCGGTAGACTATTTTACTAAATGGGTAGAGCTGTTTGCCTTGCATGACGCCAAAACATCTCACATTTGCTCAATCCTCAGAAGTGAACTTTTCACCCGCTGGGGAGTTCCCAGATGTTTCATCACAGATAGGGGGCCACAATTCACAAGCTCAGAGATGGACCGCTTTTTGATGGACTGGTGTGTACAGCACAAGAAGACCACAGCATACCATCCTCAGGCTAACCTCTCAGAACGAGTGAACTGCAATTTGAAAAACTATGCTTGCTTCCTATGTTGGGAACCGTCATCAAGACTGGGATCAAAATCTTCCTGAACTACACTTGGCCCTGAACTCTGCCTTTCATGAGGGTACCGGTGAGTCTCCTGCGCAATTAGCTCTTGGAAGACAAATTCTTTGGCCGTTAGAACGATATATCACTCCCCCCTGACCTGATACCACTTCATACCAGCAATTACATTTGTTAGAACTTTTAAAGAAACAGATTAGGGAATGGGTGGTGAAATCCCAGGCCAAACAGGCAAGATATTACAATAAACGGAGAAGAGAAGTTCTCTATTCTGTAGGTGACCGGGTTTAGTTGAAGGCACATCCTCTTTCTAAGGCTTCAACTAAATTTGCTGCGAAGCTAGCTCTGAAGTGGTTCGGCCCAGCTACAGTACTTAGCAAATTAGGTCCTGTTAATTACCGCGTTCAATGGGCAACTGACTCTGGGGTAAAAACGGATACAGTGCATGTGACCAACATGAAACCCTATTTTGGCCCTTCACTTGGACTGGGGGCGGGGAATATGTAGCGGATGCCACATGTGCTATTATTTCGTGGGCAGTTTGCTGCCTGTTTGGCTGCATTGCAGGGAAGAAGGATGCTGTAAATACAACTTTAAGGGGGAGGTCATAACTCGGTCAGGGCGGTTGGTGTTGAAAACTTAAAAACCGGAAAAGAAGGGGAGAAAGGGAGACATCTTGTGGTGGAGCAAAGAGAAGAGCTGAGGTAGCGCCAAGTAAAGTATCTGCTGGAACAAGTTCTTTTTTGAAGACTCAGCGACACAAGGGAGACATGTCTCTGAAGACGGACTTTTTTTTCTTTGATTTCACTGACGAATCCTTGGACTGGTAGGATTAAACTTTGTTGTTATTGGCTTGACGTCCGGCGTATTCCAGTAGGGTTTTTCTTTGCCCTGAACAATAAGGACAGTAATCCCATTTGGACAAACTGGTTTCTCTTATTTATGAACATCGTGCGTTTAAACCAGGAAGGGGGGTTTCCGATTGCTATGTATTTGTTTGTTTGTTTTTTTTATATGTAAAATAATATATGTGTTATTCTTTTGCTTCTTCTTTATTTTGTGATATGGCTTGTTGTTAATGCTAAGATGGGGCTGGTTGTGGGGGATCAATAAAAGGACGTGCTTTGGTCACGTTGCCCGATAGATTTTAGATATTGAACTGCTTTACATTAGCAGTTTTCTAATCGTGCTGTAACCTGGGGTTTAGTTGTTCTCCTGGGGCAGCGGTACAAAATAATGAGGTATGTGTTGTCATCAGGCTGAACAAGTTGGGGGACTGCTGGGTCTGGGATAAAAAGGAGCTGCTCCACCTCCTCAGGGGTTGGAGTTGGAGATGAAAAGGAGGACACAGCTTGCCTGAAGTGGAATGAGTGGAGGAATGACAAGAAAAGAAAAACAATTGAACTTATGGTTTGTGAAGAACCTGTGAGGAGTTTCTCTTATTAAATAAATCCAGGAATGGTGGGGTGTTACAGGTTTGAAGCTGTGTGATGCCCCCTAGTGGCCACACCCATTTTGTTAAAGAGGAAATATTGATAAGCTTTAACATGCGCACATTGGATATAATCCATCCAGTTTGTTTTAAACTGGCCTAATCCAGTCCAAGGTTGCAGGGAGGCAGCAATAATGCTGAATTTAATTGAATTATTTAGAGCATTTGAGATCGGCAAAGCAGTTTTATAATCTGAGCAACAGGCTAGAGAGGATTTATAATCCTGTCAAAGGGGGGCAGCGTAATCCTCTGTTAGCAATAGTTGATTTAACCCGTTTCATTAATGCTTATGTTCTACTGCAATTAATAAAGAACAAGTTAAACAATCTGTGGAGCAGATGGCCTTCTGTGCTGCCGTTGATGACCTTGGGATCATTGTGAGGTGAAGCACTGCTTATGTTTATTAGGTACTGAAATTGTCTTTGGAGGCCAAGTATGATGCCCTATCATTTTCATTGTGCATATGCTTAACCTTTTATTCTTTTTTAACATAACGGTACATACACAAAATCTCCATTCACAGTAAATTTTTAACATGAGGTCACCAAAGCCAGGCAAGAGACATAATCTCTTGTAGGGGGGCAAATGATGAGGCAGGGCAAATGCCAAATATTTACGGTACCTACCAGGCAAATCCCCATTTAATTCCAACCAAAGATAAAAAAAAAACAAAGAAAAAGGATGTGCTTGTATGCGCTCCTTGAGAGAGACAATTCCCTTTAGCTATCATTTGACAGAACATTTTAGTCTCAGTCTCAATGTGATCATAGTAAGCTCTGAAATGAAAGCCACCTTTTGGGAGGGTCTTCATTTTATAATGGGTGGACTGGAAGACGCAGGGCTTCCTTGGCTTTGTTGTACTCAAGGGGTGGTTTCTCAAGGCTGTGAGGGAAAAAGGAGACTTGTCTTGGGGTGGTACTACTTACTTTAGCTGAGTCTGGAGGGTGACTCTGTGGCACACATGCGTGACACCCTACAGTATGTCCCAGGTCTGCCACAGGATCTCCATGCCCAAAACAGTTTCTGATGGATCCACCTAGGGGGGCATTCTTACAACATGCCCAAACCACATCAATGGGCTCTTCTTGACTTGGTGGAGCATCAACTGTATTCGGAGACTCTCCAGGATCACTGAGCTTTTCACCCTATCATGGAGTGTCAGCCCAGTGGCCCTGTGAAGAAACCTTATCTCTGCCACTTGTACTTGTGGTTATTACCCAGAGTTCATGACCATAGGTGAGGACTGGCATGTAGGACTGGCATGTAGTAGCCGGTGTGGTTCCCTATTTACCCGATGAGGTAAGAAGGTGGTATCATGGCAGCAGAGCCGGTACTAAGCTAAAAATGAAGCGGCTTGCGAGAAAGTGGCGTTTTAAGCCTTTGGTGCCTTCTGTGATCATGGGAAATGTGAACTCACTATCTAATAAGATCGACGAACTGGCTGCGCTGGTGAAAAATGTCAGAACCTACAGAGAATGCAGTTTGTTGTGCTTTTGTGAAACGTGGCTAACTACCACCATCCCAGATGCTAACGTGGAGGTACCCAGGTTTAGCACAGTTAGAGTGGACAGAGATGCAAGTACATGCGGGAAGCACAAAGGAGGAGGTCTAGCTCTCTATGTCAATACTCTGGACATGTTAACGTCAAAGTCTCCACTTGCTGCAGGGACATCGAACTGTTGGCCGTAAGTCTGCGTCCCTATTACTTGCCCAAAGAGTTTGGACATGTCATTGTTGTCATCGTGTACATACCTCCTCGGGCGGATTTGGAGACAGCGAGTGACATCATCCATTCTGCTGCTGCTAAGTTACAAATGCAGCACCCTGAGGCGCTTGTGCTAATCGCTGGAGACTTTAACCATGTGACGCTGGACAAAACATTACCTGCCTTCTCCCAGTATGTGGACTGTAACAAACGGGGAAATAAGACTATTGATTTGCTGTATGCATACGTTAAAGACGCATACAGCGCCACCCTGCTGCCTGTGCTTGGGAAAGCAGATGATAACCTGGTTCTGCTTCAGCCTCACTACAAACCAAGAGTGAGGGTCCTACCTAAAACCACACGCTCATTCAGAAAGTGGTCCCCGGCGGCAGAGAAGGCTCTGAGAGAATGCTTTGGAACTATGGACTGGGATACCCTGCAGGGGTCACATAGTGAGAACATTGAGGAAGTTGTTGACTGCACTACTGACTACATCAACTTCTGTATGGACATTGTAGTTCCAGTACGAACTGTACGCTGCTATGCTAACAACAAGCCATGGATTACAAGTGACATCAAGGGTCTTTTGAACCAGAAGAAAAGGGCTTTTAAAGGCGGTGATCAGCATGAGCTCAAGCACATGCAGAAGGAACTTAGAGTCCATCTCAGGGCAGCGAAGGAGCAGGACAGGAGAAAGCTGGAGCAGAAGTTGCAGAATAACAGCATGAAGGAAGTGTGGGATGGGATGAAGATCATCACTGGCTGCAGCTCGAAGCGGGGTGCCACCATCGAGAGAGACGTGAAGAGAGCAAACCAAATGAACAACTTTTTTAACAGGTTTGATCATCCTAACCCACTCTCACCTCGGAGTACTGCACCCTCCACCCATCCTTCTGCTGACACCAGCATAGGAGAGAGTTTCCCCCCACCCACAATTACAACAGCGCAGGTGAGCAGAGAGCTGAGGAGACTTTGTGCCAGCAAAGCAGCGGGTCCAGATGGAGTATCGCCACGACTGCTGAAGGTCTGTGCAACGGAGCTGGGGGGTACCCTACAGCGCATCTTCAACCTGAGCCTGGAACAGGGGAGAGTCCCGAGGCTTTGGAAAATATCTTGCATCACTCCAGTCCCAAATGTATGATGTCCTAGTGAGCTGAATGACTTCCGGCCTGCTGCTCTGACGTCACATGTGATGAAGACCATGGAGAGGCTGCTGCTTCACCACCTGAGGCCACAGGTTCAACATGCCCTCGACCCTCTGCAGTTCACATATCAGGAGAAGGTGGGAGCAGAGGATGCCATCATCTATATGCTACACCGATCCCTCTCCCACTTGTACAGAAGCAGTGGTGCTGTAAGAAGTATGTCTAGACTTCTCTAGTGCCTTCAACACAATCCAACCTCTGCTCCTTAGGGACAAGCTGACAGAGATGGGAGTAGATTCATATCTGGTGGCATGGATAGTGGACTATCTTACAGACAGACCTCAGTATGTGCGTCTTGGGAACTGCACGTCTGACATTGTTGTCAGCAACACAGGAGCACCACAGGGGACTGTGCTTTCTCCGGTCCTGTTCAGCCTATATACATTGGACTTCCAATACAACTCGGAGTCCTGCCACGTGCAAAAGTTCGCTGGGCTGTATCAGGAGTAGGCAGGAGGAGGAGTATTGGGACCTAATCAAGGACTTTATTAAATGGTGTGACTCAAACCACCTACACCTGAACACCAGCAAAACCAAGGAGCTGGTGGTGGATTTTAGGAGGCCCAGACCCCTCATGGATCCCGTGATCATCAGAGGTGACTGTGTGCAGAGGGTACAGACCTATAAATACCTGGGAGTGCAGCTGGATGATAAATTAGACTGGACTGCCAATACTGATGCTCTGTGTAAGAAAGGACAGAGCCGGTTATACTTCCTTAGAAGGCTGGCGTCCTTCAACATCTGCAATAAGATGCTGCAGATGTTCTATATGATGGTTGTGGCGAGCGTCCTCTTCTACGCGGTGGTGTGCTGGGGAGGCAGCATTAAGAAGAAGGACGCCTCACACCTGGACAAACTGGTGAGGAAGGCAGGCTCTATTGTTGGCATGGAGCTGGACAGTTTGACATCTGTGGCAGAGCAACAGGCACTCAGCAGGCTCCTATCAATTATGGAGAATCCACTGCATCCACTAAACAGTGTCATCTCCAGACAGAGGAGCAGCTTCAGCGACAGACTGCTGTCACTGTCCTGCTCCACTGACAGACTGAGGAGATTGTTCCTCCCCCAAACTATGCGACTCTTCAATTCCACCCGGGGGGGTAAACTTTAACATTAAACAAAGTTGTCTGTTTTTACCTGCATTGTTATCACTGTTTAATTTAATATTTTCTTTATCAGCATGCTGCTGCTGGAGTATGTGAATTTCCCCTTGGGATTAATAAAGTATCCATCCATCCATCCATCCATCCATCCATCCATCCATCCATCCATCCATCTATCTATCTATCTATCTATCTATCTATCTATCTATCTATCTATCTATCTATCTATCTATCTATCTATCTATCTATCTATCTATCTATCTATCTATCTATCTATCTATCTAGAATGGTAAATGTGAGAGTTTTCTCTTTAGACTCAGCTCAACTGGTGTGGGGACATCTAGGTATTCTCCGGGAAGAACAGGAAACTACATAGAGGCCCACTAGATATCTGGAAGGAGCTGGGTGAGATGTCCATCAGGATTGGTGGAAGGGATCCCAAGGACATATGAAAAGGGGAAGATGAGAGTCAGAGGTTGTCTTCGTTTTTCAGTAGAGTGTGGAAGGTGCACTGCTGTTCTGCTCATCAGCCTGAGAGTGTGCATGTACTCTTTATTATCACCCAGAACACTTCCAAGTGGGGATAATGTGGCGTCTTTTGATTAATGTTTTTTTTTCCCTGGAGAAGACTGAAAGAAGGTGAAGGGGAAAAGGGCTGTGACTGTTCTTGTGTTATTGATTCAGAAAGTCCTTGGTGCTCCCTTCTAACAGTCTGGATGAGGAACAAGGGAACACATTGAGTCGTGCACACAAGTTGTTGAGTTTTTGAATGTTGTCCTTTTAATTTTGTCATATTTACTCACATATATGAATTGTGATTTTTTGATAGACTTGCTAGTGTGTTCACTTGACTTTAACTTTTAATATTTGATGTTTTAATATTTGACCTGGTTTTTAATAATGAAGCATCTTGTCGGTGTCTCTCACTTATCCTGGTTTATTTTCAGTATGACCAGTCAATGCCCCATTTTGGAACCATTGTAAGGTATGTGGGGGGTACAGAGTATCACAGATATCCAGACTGCAGGAGATACTAGGGCAGGCGATTTCCAGAGAGGCTAAATGCAACTTCACACCAATGGTTGCAGTCATTAAAACCCACTGGTGGGAGAGTGAAAAGGAAAGTAAGGAAAATGAAGAAGGTCCAAGAGGAGAAGAGCCTGAGGGAACAACGGAATGGGGTGAGAAAGAGTAGAGGAGATGGACGCAATCACATTGAGCCAGACAGCTACAACTGTAAGAGATTCATAGAATATGTGGAGGAAAGTGCCAAGGACTTTAAGAGGGCAAAGATGACACAGGGAATTCTAGTTCTAGTCCCACTAGATGATATCTCCAAGCGGTAGAGCACTGTCTTAAATTGTGTGTGCCAGTGATTAGGATTATTAGAGCAATTTTTGATACTTAGAAAGATGGCTTGCCAGCACAATGCAGAGGAAGGGGAGGAAAGGTCCATTAGACAATTAAGTAGCATTGGGAGAGCTTTGAGAGAAGCTTTGTGGAGGAGGCAGTAGAGAGCAGATACAGGTTTGGACTTAAAGAAAGAGTTAAAGCAAATGAGCACTTGATGTGACCACCAGGCGGCACTCCAGCACCCCAAACACCCAACACAATAGCTCAGACACAAGCTCTAGTGTGTTTCAAAGGTTTTAACTCTTTCTGAAACTTTTACACAGGCTTCCAAACACACAATTCAACAGTTCAGCAATCCTTTAGTCTCTCCTCTGCTCCTCTAGGCAAGCTTTGTCTTCTTCCTCCTGTTTCTGCCTCCACGTACTGAAGCAGGTTGTTCCTCTTATATAAAACCAGGGAGCACTTCCTGTGTCCCGAGACTGTGGCTTGGGGGTACACATGAAGCCCCACAAAGTAGGGCTCTCTAATCCCTTCAGTGCCCCCTGGCATTATCCACAGAACCCAACAGGGCTGGCCCAAAGAACTACAGTTCTCGTTATGTCTGGCGGGTATCCGTAGCAGTACTGCAACCTAAGGGGGCTGCCATCTAGCATGTGGGGGGAGACAATGACCCAAATACATTGTTCTCCCCTGTCCTTCTGTCACTCTGGCCTCCCGTCTGGGATGCCAGTCTCAGCGTGACGTTACTCACACTGAGATGAATTGGAAGTGGGAAACAGAAGGATGAGGGCTGAAAATGTATTAAAAATCAAAAACTGAAACTTCTTATTCATAGAAGTAATTACAGCTTTGAGTCTCCTTGGAAAATAACATCTTGACCACCATCCGACCTCCGTATGGATACTAGAAATTTTTAAGCTACATACAGTATGTTGGGGTGAAAATGAAGCCTAGTGACAAGGACATTGAACTGTCACCCATCATTTGTACCTAAGCAGTTCACTCAACTTACCAGGTTTCTGCTACCCAAAATGTAAGCAATTATGCCATTGTGATTTGTATATCACGCTAGATAAAATGAAATGAATAAATAGAAATGAATGACCTGTTTCCTGAAAACCCATTTTACCATTCTTAACATATGAATCATATTGACATTAGCATTAATGATTAAACAGTTAATTAAAAATAAGTTATGTTCACTACTTGTGATATCTGCATAGTAACAGTCCTTCACAATGTAATATCCAATACTGTGGCAGAATTAGTGAGTACCCTGCAATTTGTCTGCTAGATTTGTACTTTGCACCCAAGTCTGAATCACTGTGGCCCTGGTAGGCACATTCTGAGAAGACTACAAAGAGATCATTGTACACATAATAATAATTTTGTTCATTCTGTTTGTCTAAAAGTTGAATGAGCTTATGGGCAAAAGTCAGGCGGCTGTTTTAGAGAAGGTATGTGTTGTGTTTTATCTTTCTTATTTCTCTTTAACTTTCCATTCATTCATTCATTTTCTAATTTACACTCCTGTAAAGGACCAGTTATGAGCTCAAATTAGGGCACACTTAAGATAATAGTGCTGCTGTCGGCATACCTTTGGAGTTCTGGGTTCAAATCCCAGCAGAGTCATTGAGTGCGTTTACATACACACACAAAATGTGACAAACCTGGTTACTTTAAAAACTCTGGAGTTCTCCTTTGGTAAAACTCTCTGATGTCATTAAATTGTGCAAAAACAAAAAGAGTTAAAGGTCATCATTGGTCATCATGAATCTGAAAACAAGCATGGAGCCTATAATCATTTACTTGTGTTTTATAAATAATAATAATAATTAATAAAATACTCCTTACATTTATATAGCACTTTTTGCACTACTCAAAGTGCTTCAGTGAGTGGGGAGCCACTTAAACCACCACTAATGTGTGGCATCCACCTGGAAGATGCGACGGCAGCCACTTTTGCACCAGCATACTTGCCACACATTACCTGTTAGGTGGTGAAGCGGTGAGAGAGACAGCCAATTCAAGATGGGGATGATTGGGGGAACTCAAGAATTGATAAGGCCACGGTGGGCAATTTAGCCTGGACATTGGGATACACGGTACTCTTTACAAGGATGCCACAAGGAGTCAGGACCTTGATTTTCTCATCCAAAGGAAAGCACTATTTTTGCAGCACAGTGTCCCCATCACTGTACTGATGCATTGAGATCCACATTCAGCACACAAGATAAGTGCCCCCTGCTGTCTCACCAACATCCATATCTATAGCAAATTGGTGGATTAGAACTAAATTGACAATCTATTAATACATTTCTGCTACTGGAATGTACACAGCACACTCATCTACTGAGCCCTGTGAAGGACTGGCATACTGGTACATGTGCTTCTTGGCTTACATGCAGAGATGCCGGGATAATAATAACGCAGGTAGTTTTACTTCAATAAAATAAGTATTCTGTTACTTTAAAAACAAATGTAATCTCTGAGCCTCGGAGACTAGGCACCATCCAGGGAAGGATGTGAAAGTACTTAGGGGTCCATATAAACAACAAACTGGACTGGTCTGACAACACAGTGGTGCTGTACAAGAAGGGCCAGAGCAGACTGGACTTGTTAAGGAGACTCTGGTCTTTTGACATGTGTAGCGGTTTAAAATTTGTCTGTATAATGTAATATACATACTTTAATGCATTTCATCTTAAAAATGATATCTAGAGCTCTAAGAAGATAGCGTCTGGAAATCTAAATCGACTTAGAAGCCAGTCATTACCTGTAAATATGTGCTCTCTTCATTGAATTGAATTGAATTCCTTTATTGTTACTGTATGGTACAATAAAATTTGATATGCAAATCTTCCATTTTCCTATAAAATGATAAAATAATAATAAAAATAATATGATAAAAAACAATGAAAAATATACAATATGAAAGTATAAGTACAATATACATGTACATATAGTGCAGACAGTGCAAATGGTTCATAAAGTGGCTCAGGTTGTACAATATTACAACTGTACTGCAAGTTTACAGGGAGGTAATTGTACTCATAAGTACAAACAGTTCTACCAGGAACACTTGATGGACTGATTGAGTGCATTTATAGCTTTTGAGAACTGTTTTTGAACCTTGAGGTCCCTACAGGAAAGGCTCTGTAGCGTTTGTTGAATGGGGGAAATTCAAATAGACTGTGCACATGGCTGAGGCAGCATGTGCTAGAAGCTGTACCCCGATAATCCTCTGTGTTCTTGACTCAATCTGCCGTAGAGCTTTCCAATCAGCTGCTGTACAGCTGTGATTCCACACTCAGATACAATGGGTTAAAATACTCTGAGTGATGCACTGAGAGTAACAACGCTAAAGCAGCTATGGTATTTGGAATAGTTTGGCCATTCCGTGGACCGTTATAGTTGTTACAGGTTGATTACAATAAGATGCCTTCAATTTATAAATGATATGAAGTTAATTTCAGTCTATTTGATAAAGCCACATCAGGGATGTGAATCTAAAAAAGAAAGGGATGTCACACAGAAACAGTAGCACTTCTTTGACACTGAGTGGCGCCAGTTTGCAAAACCGAGCAGAAAACGTGCATATGCAATGTGTTGTGCTGCCGGGAGAATGTGTGTGGCTTTACGCCAAGTTTAGTTTTTACACATTGTGATGTGACCATGGAAGCGGGTGTACGCAACATTTTTGTGTGTACTCACCGATTATACATGAGACCTCTGGTCCGTAGAGAGAGGATGAGATAAGATCTCAGTTAACAGCATCCTCTTGTGTTCTGGTGGGAAATTACCATTATCTGAGCCTTTAAGCTGCCCCCAATGCGTACACTTATGACACAGAGTTAAAAAAATAATTGTCACAAACAAGGACTGAATAAGGATCAAAACCCAGGATTCACTGTGACAAATCCTGACCCAGTTACTGGCAAGTGGATGGACCATGAGATGAATGGGAATCAAAAGCAAAGCCACAGTTGAAGCTGGAAGACAATAAATCAAAGGAACGAAAGCCAGCACATAATCCTAACTTGCAGTTAAATATCCTGAAAGTGAAAAAGAGATTCAAAGAACCAGAAATCTACAGACAAAGTTAGATCTGAATTTCTTTCAGTGAGGTATCCGCAAACAATTAAGTGACTCCAGGAAATGAACTTTATACCCTGTGACCCCTGATATTATTGCATTCATAACCTCTGAAGAAGCCTCTAGCAACCGCCTAGCAACCAGTAAACAAAGACCATGCAAAGTGGTGATTCACAAACAAAATAATATGGAAGAATGTGAACAAATGTATAAACACGTGGAGCACATAAACCATCTACAGTAGGGGGGCTTGGCAGGGGGATATTTGAGGTGGTGTCTGGGCATTGATGAACATGTTAAGTTGATTTGTACTATATAAAAAAAAACATTGTCACAGTCCCACATACCCCTCTTCATTACAACAATATTCCCTGGTGGTATTTTTCAGTAGGATAATGAACACAGCCACACTGCACAAATTGTTCAGGAGTGCTTTGAGAAGCATGATGAAGAGTTCAAGGTGTTGTACTGGCCTTCAACTTCTCTAAATCTCAATTCAATCGGGTGTCTGTGAGATGTATTGGAACAACCAGTTCAATCTGCAATGACTCCACCTTGGAACTTACAGGAGTACTGGTAGCAGTGGAAGAAAACAACTGCCAGCAATATGTTTTGAAAGCTACTTAAATGATTGTGTGTATTTGTTGATTAAAGTCTGTAGACGAGAATGAATTTAAAAATTGAATATGGGAATGTATGTTACAACCCCAATTCCAATGAAGTTGGGACGTTGTGTAAAATGTAAATAAAAACAGAATACAATGGTTTGCAAATCCTTTTCAACCTATATTCAATTGAATACACTACAAAGACAAGATATTGAATGTTCAGACTGATAAACTTTATTGTTGTTTTGCAAATCTTCACTCATTTTGAATTTGATGCCTGCAACACGTTCCAAAAAAGCTGGGATAGGGGCATGTTTACCACTGTGTTATATCATCTTTCCTTTTAACAACACTGAATAAGCGTTTGGAAACTGAGGACACTAATTGTTGAAGATGTGTAGGTGGAATTCTTTCCCATTCTTGCTTGATGTACAACTTCAGTTGCTCAACAGTCTGGGGTCTCTGTTGTCGTATTTTGCACTTCATAATGCGCCACACATTTTCAATGGGAGACAGGTCTGGACTGCAGGCAGGCCAGTCTAGTACCCACACTCTTTTACTACGAAACTATGCTGCTGTAACACATGCAGAATGTGGCTTCGCATTGTCCTGCTGAAATAAGCAGGGACGTCCCTGAAAAAGACGTCGCTTGGATGGCAACATATGTTGCTCCAAAACCTGTATGTACCTTTCAGCATTAATGGTGCCTTCACAGATGTGCAAGTTACCCATGCCATGGGCACTAACACACCCCCATACCATCACAGATGCTGGCTTTTGAACTTTGCGCTGATAACAATCCGGATGGTCCTTTTCCTCTTTGGCCCGGAGGACACGACGTCCATGATTTCCAAAAACAATTTGAAATGTGGACTCGTCAGACCACAGCACACTTTTCCATTTTGCGTCAGTCCATCTCAGATGAGCTCGGGCCCAGAGAAGCAGGCAGCATTTCTGGGTGTTGTTGATATATGGCTTTCGCTTTGCATGGTAGAGTTTTAACTTGCACTTGTAGATGTAGCGACAAACTGACAATGGTTTTCTGAAGTATTTCTGAGCCCATGTGGTAATATCCTTTACAGAATGATGTCGGTTTTTAATGCAGTGCCGCCTGAGGGATCGAAGGTCATGGGCATCCAGTGTTGGTATTCGGCCTTCCCGCTTACGTGCAGAGATTTCTCCAGATTCTCTGAATCTTTTGATGATATTATGGACAGTAGATGATGAAATCCCTAGATTCGTTGCAATTGTACGTTGAGAAACGTTGTTCTTAAACTGCTGGACTATTTGCCCACGCAGTTGTTCACAAAGTGGTGAACCTCGCCCCATCCTTGCTTGTGAACGACTGAGCCTTTTGGGATGCTCCTTTTATACCCAATCATGACAAACACCTGTTTCCAATTAACCTGTTCACCTGTGGAATGTTCAAAACAGGTGTTTTTTGAACATTCCTCAACTTTCCCAGTCTTTTGCTGCCCCTGCCCCAGCTTTTTTAGAACGTGTTGCAGGCATCAAATTCAAAATGAGTGAAGATTTGCAAAACAACAATGAAGTTTATCAGTTTGAACATTCGATATCTTGTCTTCGTCGTGTATTCAATTGAATATAGGTTGAAAAGGATTTGCAAATCATTGTATTCTGTTTTTATTTACGTTTTACACAACATCCCATCTTCATTGGAATTGGGGTTGTAGAATTAAAACATGGGAGGGGACTTTGTGAGAAGTGCAGGTACAGTAAGTCCCCTACATGTGAACTCTCAAGTTAAAAACTTTCAAAGATGTGAATGTGTATGTTCAATAAATTAAAAATTGTTTAAATAAGTGAAAAATTAAAGATTGTATTGTAACTTCAAATTTCGAGGCAGCACATAAGTTAGTTTGCATGTCTGCTGCTAGGCAGAATGCAAAACCCACGCTATTATTGCTTACATTCTCAGTTACATGCGTGCATCCTCTACAAGTGTAGTGCTTTTGGTTGTACCTCTGTTTATGTTGAGTTAACTTGCTTTATTACAAGCCCAAGATGTCCGGAATTAAGCGTAAAAGCAGCAGTGATGTATTGCTAAGAAGCGTCAGGTGATAATGATGGAAACAAAAGTGAACATAATTGATAGAGTAGAGCAAGGTGAAAAGATGGCTGATGTCATTCGTTCGTATAACACAAACCATTCAATGATTCCAAAGAAGATGAACAAGATCATAGAACATGGATCATGGAACATACATACGTTTGCTGTGTATGCCAGCTCGCTAGCCGTAAGCGAATCTACCGAGATTAGCTGACTGAAAACATGAAAAAAATAACTTGGTTGTTTGTTGTTAAAATGCACTCAAAATCAATACAAAAATACATAATATGTGGCTCGCGGAGTTGCACAATAGAATAGAAGGTGAATCCAGATTTCTTAAAAAAAGATCAGTTTTATTGTCATCTCAAAGTTACCTAAATGGGAGCTGTCTCTTCAGCTCTCTCAGAAATCCCAGCATGCACACAGTCATGCTGTCGTCATCTTGCAGTCGCTTCCTTCTCAGAAGAATTGAGTAAACTTCACGCACAAGTGAGAAAACAGCAAGTGCACACACGGCCAAGTCAGTTCCCTGCATCAACCAGCGGACGACAGATGCATTATGTGGTGAGCCTCTGAACGTGCAGTTGCACTGGCAGCAGACAAGCAATCCCTGCCTGCGTTAACAAAGTTTCAATGCACAATGCAGTTGGGGGGTTGTCAGGGTCTCAAAAATCTCACATTAAAAATAATTAACTTTTAAAAGCTATTTGTACTGTACATACAGTACAAGTAACATGTTTTTGATAAGAGTTGAGGAGAGAGGGGTATGCTAGGTCTGCATATGTAGGCTCATTCGCTAGTGGTGTTCTCTTAATTTGGTTTAATTTTTTTGAGCAGTATGTATATGTATGTATGGTGTATATACACGAGGGATGTTCACAAAGTTCCTGCAGTCTATTTAACTTTAATTATTAAGAATTTTAAAAACAAATTACATCACTTTCTATATAGTCACCTTCATTTTCGATGCAATTTTCCCAGCCTCGTACTAACTTATTAATGCCCAATTACTATTCCTCCCGCCTTCAACGTTTCAAACAAAAATATAAAAGTGTGGAAACTTTTTGAATGTTCTTCAAAAATATTTATATATGGATGACTTTGTGATAGAAGGACCAGTGGAGAGAGCTAGTACACGGCAGTACCTTCCCTGGAATGGCAGAGGGTAGCCCCACTACCTTGGTACAGTACCATGGGCTTGGAGTTTGGAAGCTCAGTCCTGTTGGGGCCTGTGGTCACCACCAGGGGATGCATGTAGAACTGATGAGCCCCTTATTGGGTATTCCAGAAGTGCTGACAGAAGAAGATCATGGGACACCTGGAACACTTCCAGGTCTTCTATAAAAGGAGCTGCCTCATTCTATTTGAGGAGCCAGAGTTGGGATGGTAATGACGACGCTTGCTGTGAGGAATGGAGGAAAAGAAGGTAAGAAGATAAAGTGCAGTGTATGTTATACTGTGTTTTATACTGTGCATTGGAGGGGATTGAAGGAAAAGCACTTCCCCCTCGAAAGTAAAGCCTTCTGTGTTGCTGGACTTCTGCCTGTGTCTGTTATATAAAGAGAGAGAGAGAGAGATGTGTAAGTCTTCTAAACCATGTCATACAGACAGAGGTAGAATGTACAAACTCCACACAGGGACCCAAGGTGTCATGTGAAATCAGAACTGTGAGGCAGCTGCACTAACCACTGTCCCACCGCTTAAGTAAATTCTCTAAATTGATTAAACTCTTGCCAGGCTAGTCAAAAAATATTACTTAACAAGCAAGTAATTCCTGCAATGGTCTTTACTTTTAAAGACTTTTGATCACAGTGGTGTTCAAGATGAGGTAAAACTCTGAATTGAAAACCACAGAAGAAAGGAAAAAACATTGATGGAAAGAGCATAATTTGTTTTGCCAAATACTATGTTAGAAATTACAACATGTACAACACATTAATTGGTTTACTGACCTGATCTGATGAAGTATGCCGTATGAAATAATTTCTTAATATACTGTAAATGAGCAGGAATTGCAGATTTGCCTTGATGCTGCAGTCACTTTTTGAAATGCATGCAAGTTAAAAAAGCAAGTGGACCACATCCTGTACCTTGGCACTTTCCCCTTAGATATGCTTATGTGTTTTCTATGAAAACAACATCCTCTCCTTGGCTGCTGTCGACAAACTTCATATCAGCCAAAAAAAAAAAATTGATTTTAGCAAATGATTGTAATCACTTCTGGTAACTGGTTTCTTTTCCTTGAAAGCTCACAACTTTTGTTCCCGCCCAAGTATGCCCAGTTAATTCATAATTAAACATTTAAAAGCAAAGGACAAAACAGAGTAATTTTAGATGGTGTATTCTATACAACAAAATTCTGGAAACCTCCAATGTGCTGTTCATGTTCAGTGCCAACTACTATGAACCATTTACCTAGGGCGGGTGGCACAGTGGCCCACTGATTTGTCACTTTCCTCTCAACCGCATTTTCCATTCCAGTCCAAGCTCCCTGCTGCTTCATTCCAAAGCCTAGCAGGATATCATCTCCTCCACTGAAATTATTTTGTGTTTTATATTTGCAATTAATTTAGACCCCTTTGCAGAGACCTGTTTTCACTTTGACATTAAATAGTCTCTATTTGTTGATCAGTGTCAAAAAGTCAACCTAAATCCACTGTCATTTAATGTTGTATAACAATAAAATGTGAAAACGTCAGGTCAGGTCAGGTTGGGGAGCAGGCACTGGTACAGTGTGTTGCCGGACCCACCACATGACGAAACAGCTAGGGATCCTGGTTGGCAACCCCCCAGGCAGACACACGGTCCAGTCCCACCCTCCGGAAATGACCATTTATCTGCCCCAGCCAAGTGTTACATCAGTGTCCCTTTGCCTTGGTCCAGCCACTTGTGTCCTCAACACTGAGGATCCTGTGAGCCGGACCACCCTCTGGGAATCATGCCACATGGACATAATGGCGTACCTGAGAGTGTAAACCTTATATGGCATTTTCTCTATTTTTTTTTTTTTGCCAATCTTACAAAAACGGCTCAACCAATTTTCACTAAAGTTTCCATGTAGAGTGCCGTTGGTCCAACTCAAAATACAGGCTTTCTGTGTTTCAGAAATTGCACTGGGGAGAGATATTGTAATGGGGGAAATCCAAAAACTAACTGTGCGTTATTCCAAAATAGCTGAGCTGATCTTAATGCTTGCCTGCAATGTAGTGATTGGGTCAGCACCTTTGGTATATATACAGTACCACCTATATATTCAGTGCCCTCCATAATGTTTGGGACAAAAGCACATTTGTCTTGATTTACCCTTTTTACTCCAAAGTTTAAAATTACAAAGTAAACACTTCAAACATGATTAAAGTACAAAATGCAGACTTTCATTCAAGGGTACTTTGTTGCATATCCCCTGCATGCAATGACTGCTTGACGTCTGTGATTCACAAACATCACCAGGTGATGAGGGGCTTCTATAAATCAAACACATCTGATGTGATTCAAATACACATTGCAGACTTCAGTTTAAGGGGAATTGCATACATTTCAGTCACACCATGTATAAATGGTAACACTTTTTCTACAGCGTTCACCCGGCATTTCACAGCACCAAAATGTATGGGACAACGGGCATCAAAGGTGTGTTTCATTAGTGCCGGCATAAAATATCTTGGCTTGCTTCTACCCTTTAGAGTCTGTAGTTGCCATTATTCAACATGAGGACAAGAGCTGTGCCAAAGAAAGCCAAAGAATCCATTATGAGGCTGAAAAATAAGAATCAAACCATTAGAGACATTGGTAAAATCCTAGGATGACCTCAATCAACTGTCTGGAATATCCTGAAGAAGAAAGAACACACTGGTGGGCTCAGTAATCACAAAGGGACTGGTAGGCCAAGAAAGACCTCCACTGCTGATAACAACAGAATCCTCACTATGGTAAAGAAAAAGCCCTAAACACCTGTCTGACGGATCAGAAACAGTCTTCAGGAGGCAGATGTGTGTGTGTGTGTGTGTCAGAGATGAATATAAGCAGAAGACTTCATGAACAAAAATACAGAGGGCACACTGCAAGATGACAACCACTAGTTAGTCACGTGAACAGGATGGCCAGATTACAATTTGTGAAAAAGAGCCTGCAGAATTCTGGGAAATGGCCCTGTGGACAATCAAGTCAAAGATGAACCTGATCAGAGTGATGGCAAGAGCAAAGTGTGGAGATGACAAGGAACTGCCCAAGACCCATGGGCATGTATGGCTGTCACAGGTCCTGGCACACTTCTCTTCATTGATGATGGAACTGCTGATGGCAGAGGCACGCTACACGAATAAAAATTCTTGAATGGCCAAGCCATTCACCCAAACATTTTGGTGCCCTGAAATGGGGGGCCCTTGTAAAAAAAGTGTTGTCATTTCTACATGCTGTGACTGAAATGTGTGCAAATCCCCTTAAACCAGGGGTCTCCAACTTTTTTTACCTTGAGAGCTACTTTTACAAAATGAAAATGGCCGAGAGCTACTCATGTTTTCTAATATTTATTCTCATAGCTTATTTCAACCCAAACAAACTGAATAAGCTTGCTTTGCCTGAACATTTACAAAATGATGGTGTCCACAACTCACATTTTGCATTAAAACATCACAAAAAATATTTAGTTCACCTGCAAGTGCATTTTGTATGTCTGTATGCATTTTCTAGCATATCTCACACTATTGCATTAAAACATGAATGCTGTCAAAACAAAACAGTGCAATTACAAATACACAGATATTTCTTATTCATTTGTCATTTTGTTCCATGTCACTGTTTCACTTTATTCACAGGTCCAGTTGCATGTGTGATGTGTTTTTTAGTCAGTCAGATGACTGGCACTGCATGGAGTCAACAAAAGAGGCAGGTGTATGGTGGAGTGCAGCCACTTAAATTCACTCTTATGGAGTCATTTAAATGTCCGTCTGTCAGTCTTGTTCTGAACTTTGATTTCATGACATTCACCTCAGAAAAGGCAGACTCGCAGAGGTATGGAGACCCAAACAAAGCTGCTTGGTGAAGATTCTTATTGTTATCTGGCTCTACTAAGCTCCAGAAATGCTGAGAATGCTGTTGAGACTTTAACTGCACATTATTTTGAAGGTTTACTAATATATAATATATAAAATCCAATGTCTGTCTGTCTGTGTGTCTGTCCACGTTTAACGGATTTAGATCTGTTTTTTTTTCTATAATTTGCTTGAACATTCCGGTTGATTTTGCGACTTCCCTTGGTTCGCAAATCCGAGATCCACATAGTGGGCCGAAGGGAGGGGCCTTCCTCACTCACTTGGCAGCTTCGGGGCATGTACCTTAACTCCGCTTAGCTAGCGAACGAGAGAACAATTGAATTCAACTTTGATATTTAAAATAAAGTGTTACATAGGTCTTGATGAGTTTGAGTCTGGATATTCTCTTAAGTGTATGCCACATTGAATATATAGATTGCAATTCAGATTGTGGATCATGATTTTGTATTAAAAGGATTGTGATATGATTTTTTGGAAAGATCGCCCACCCCTAATTTGACTAATTAAGTTTTCGGATTTATGTAGGATTCATTAACCCTTTGGCGAGCTACTTGGAAAGGGGTTGCGAGCTACCGGTAGCTCATGAGTGACGTGTTGGAGACCCCTGCTTGAAACTGAACTCTGCAATGTGCACTTTTATCGCAATGTCTGAAGTGTCTGGTTTGTAATTTTAAACTGTGGAGCAACTGTGGAGGAAAATCGTGTCATTCCTGGAATGCAGTGGTTCACGGACGTCTCGGTACATGTACAAATCGGTTTACGACCAAAAAGTTCGCAAACTTTTGCCTCGGTTCACGACCACACACTCGATATACGAACAAGCCAGTTTCCCTTTCGGTTTGTATATGTTCAGTCTCTCCCTGTGGATTTCCTGTGCAGGGAACAAGAGAGAGAGAGCAAGAAAGCGCGACACACACAGAGGCAGCGCAAGAGAGAGAGACAGACACACACACACAAGCGCGAGACAGAGAGAGCTGGACGCATAAGGTAGGCAGGCAGTTAAAGAATGCACTGGGCTTGATTTTGTTTTCACTTCTGTTTACAGTGATCGGTTCGTAGCGTGCATTGTTGCAATGTTACTTTTATTGGTGGTTTATTAAATTATGAATTTTTTCCCTGTGCTTAAAACTCATTAAAAAAAAGTGTTTTTAGCCAGCGGTTGGTAGCGCTATAGTGCGAACTATTGCAGTGTTAGTTTTCTCTGTTGTTCAAGGTTTTCTCAGTGTTATTCAATGTTTTTACATTTAGTTTACTATTACACTGTGCATTCTGTGGTTTAATTAACTATATTTGTGCTTAAAAACTTAAAAAGTATATATATTTACATAGAGTTTGTATGGTCTGGAACGGATTACAGTGATCCCTCGCTATATCGCGCTTCGCCTTTCGCGGCTTCACTCTATCGCGGATTTTATATGTAAGCATATTTAAATATATATCGCGGATTTTTTGCTGGTTCGCGGATTTCTGAGGACAATGGGTCTTTTAATTTCTGGTACATGTTTCCTCAGTTGGTTTGCCCAGTTGATTTCATACAAGGGACGCTATTGGCAGATGGCTGAGAAGCTACCCAACTTACTCTTCTCTCTCTCTCTCTTGCGCTGACTTTCTCTGATCCTGACGTAGGGGGTGTGAGCAGGGGGGCTGTTCGCACACCTAGACGATACGGACGCTCGTCTAAAAATGCTGAAAGATTATCTTCACGTTGCTATCTTCTGTGTGCAGCTGCTTCGTGAAGCGACATGCTGCACGGTGCTTCGCATACTTAAAAGCTCAAAGGGCACGTATTGATTTTTGACTTTGTTTTTCTCTGGCTCTCTCTCTCTCCCTGCTCCTGACGGAGGGGGTGTGAGCTGCCGCCTTCAACAGCTTTGTACCGGTGGTGCTTCGCATACTTAAAAGCAAAACAGCCCTATTGATTTGTTTGCTTTCCTCTCTTGCCTGAAGAATGGGCCCGAGTTGCCTCGAAAGCTTGCATATTGTAATCTTTTTAGTTAGCCAATAAAAGGTGTCATTTTGCTTGGCTTTTCTCTACTCTCTGTTTCTGACAGTCTGTGCTCCTGACGCGTACTCCTTTGAAGAGGAAGATATGTTTGCATTCTTTTAATTGTGAGACAGAACTGTCATCTCTGTCTTGTCATGGAGCACAGTTTAAACTTTTGAAAAAGAGACAAATGTTTGTTTGCAGTGTTTGAATAACGTTCCTGTCTCTCTACAACCTCCTGTGTTTCTGCGCAAATCTGTGACCCAAGCATGACAATATAAAAATAACCATATAAACATATGGTTTCTACTTCGCGGATTTTCTTATTTCGCGGGTGGCTCTGGAACGCAACCCCCACGATGGAGGGGGGATTACTGTAATTGTATTTACATACAATCCTATGGGGGAAATTGCTTCAGTTCACGACCAAATCGGTTTATGACCAGAGTTTTGGAACGAATTATGGTTGTGAACCGAGGTTCCACTGTATATGGAGACACTTGTGAGGTCCTGTGCTCCTTATCAACCACTCAGGCCTGGTAATGAAGGGTATCTGGTGATGCCATCTCTGCCAGACTCTCTTCATGCGTAGCTCCCAGCTGGTGGAACAAGCTGCCCTCCTCCACTCAAAATTCTGACTCCCTCAATGAGCTTAAGAAGTGTTTGAAGTCTCTCTTGCTCTGTGAATTTCTCTCTACCGATATTAGCTGTTAGGTTTTTGTAAACTAGGAATTGTAAATTGCTTGCATTTTGTTCTGAGCTGTTCACTTGTGATGATCAATTTTTTCACCTTGTCCTGTAACACTTATTCCCAAACAAACTGCTGTTTACTTGACTGTGTTGACCTCTTTTGTAAGTTGCTTTGAATAAGAGTCTGCTAAGCTGAGAGTGTTCTGGACATAGTATATTCATCATTAGATATTGGGGTCTTCCCAGAATGTCTTAAGACCGCTGTTGTTAAACCCCTGCTCAAGAAAAATAATCTCGACTCCTCTGTTCTTGAAAATTTTAGACCTATTTCTAACCTGCCTTTTTTAAGTTTAATCCTAGAAAAGGCAGTCATTATGCAGTTAAATGACCACCTCAATAAACATTCTGTTCTTGACAAGTTTTAGTCAGGTTTTAGAACAAATCACAGTACAGAAACTGCGCTAGTTAAAGTAGTAAATGACAGAGGCTGTGTATCTGTTCTCATCTTCTTAGATCTGAGTGCTGCATTTGATACCATTGATCACAATATTTTTATAAATCGTCTTAGTCAGTGGGTGGGCCTCTCTGGCAATGTCTTAAATTGGTTTCTTACTTAACAGGTAGAAGAATCTTTGTTAGTTATGGTAATTACACTTCGAAGACACATGATATTCTATATGGTGTTCCACAAGGCTCTATCCTGGGTCCACTGCTCTTTTCAATCTCCATGCTTACATTAGGTCAGATTATCTCAAGGCATAATGTGAGCTACCACAAACTATGCTGATGACACACAACTGTATTTATCAAGAGCGCCTGATGACCCTGACTCTCTTGCCTCACTGACACAATGTCTTACTTGTGTTTCTGAATGGATGAGCAGTAATTTTCTCAAACTAAATAAGGAGAAATCAGAAATCTTAGTGATTGGCAAAAATGGATATAATGAGGGCATTAGAAATAAACTTGATCCATTAGGATTAAAAGTCAAGACAGAGGTAAAGAATTCAAGGGTGATTATTAACTGAAATTTGAAATCACATATTAATCAGATTACTAGGACAGTATTTTTTCACTTAAGAAATATAGCAAAAGTTAGATCCCTTATAACTTTGCAAGATGCTGAAAAATTAGTTCACGCTTTTGTTTTTAGTCAACTAGATTACTGTAACGCACTCCACTCAGGACTACCCAAAAGACATTAATCGATTGCAATGAGTGCAGTATGCAGCTGCTAGAATCTTAACTAGGAAAAGAAAATCCGAGCACATCTCTCCAGTTCTGATGTCACTACAGATTTTGTTTTTTTTTCTCAAGCCATCTGGAGTTTTTTTTTTTCCTGTCCTCCCTGGCCTTACTTTATTCTTTGTTAATTAGTATCGCCTAATTTTATTTTTATATTTTTTACTTCTTCTTTCTTCATAATGTAAAGCACTTTGAGCTACAGTACATCATTTGTATGAAAACGTGCTATATAAATAAATGTTGTTGATGTTGTAAGCAAATAAATGTAAATGTACTGCTGCCCCAAAGCTCTCAGAGACCTGGGTTCAAAACCTTCTTGTATTGTTGCCTGTGTGTGGTTTGCACAATCTCCCTACGCCAAAGATTTGTAGATGAAGTTAACTAGTAATTCTGTGTACACTATATCTTTATTTATTGGTTTATTGGATCATTGTTGTCACATGTACAGAGTTTAGTGAAATTCTTATTAGTGCTAATCAGCACACAGCAAGTTGCAGCTCTCTGGTGCCATAATGGTTGAGTTAAACAACTTTACCTCAAAATATCTGCCGTTCTTACCTGAAAAATCCCTGTTTGCTTTACTGTGGGCAGGCTCAAAAAAGAATCCTGTGGACACACAATGTGGTTGAGTGATATTTTGTATATATGTTGATAAATATTTTGTATGTCTTTATTTCTAAGTCAGACAAAGCAAATGTGACATTAGTGTTTTAGGTGGAATGTTTCATTGATGAGAACAGTAGTGCTTTGATGTGTAACTAACCAACCTCTCCAAGTCTTCAGGACTAACTCAAAATGTGAAATTTATTGCTAGTTTAGTGGAGGGGGTCAGGGGGGTCCCTCAAACTGGTTTGGCAAAGGGAGATTCTGTGCAGGACATTCTATGAGACTTCACCCATAGGAGGCTAGCAAGCTTCAGCTAAACAAACGGTATCCACAACCTGAGGGCAGGAGTGAAAAGGTAATGTGTGCATCCATTGGTCTACAGCATGGCTGCTTGGGATTGGTTTTGAATCAGAGGCCATTTTGTACCGCAATGCCCTATTGATCTAAGGATTTGGACAGGAATTTACAAAGTTGGGAGCAACCCCTCCATGCTCTCTCACACCATGGCCACAAAGAGAACATAATGAGGAACATAGCTTGGCAGCCATATGGAGACAGGCATGCGGCCTGTCCTGAAGAAAGCTGACTAGAAATGATGATTTGTCTGGAGACATTTGAGTAACTACAAGTTTGTGTGTTGTTTGAAACTATACATCTAGCATTTATCAGGTTGTATGGTTGCCAAAATTCACATGTACTTTGCTTCATTATTCATTACTAATATTATCAATAATACATTATTAAAAGTTGTAACTTAACTCCTGCTGGTCCTTTTACTCTGTGCAACTGCCTGAGGTTATAGATGTAGAAGAGAAGGTGGGGAGAAGTGCTAAAGTACAATACCTTAAAACAGTGGTAAGTCTATAGAATTTCAGGCATTCTGATAATGTTTTCACAATAAAGAGTACAAAAGGGGAATATGGAGTCAAGCAGAACTGTACCAAGACAAAACACTTGTCACTTGACACAACCAGTGTTAATGGGCCTTGTGATGGTCTTGTACTAACTGCCTTGCACCCAATGCTGCTGGGATAAGCAGCAGTTCTCTATAACCCTGCAATAGAAAAAAAAGTGGTCAGATTACAAATTTGAATAAAATAAGCAATCTAAAAAGAAAAAAAAATATTCTCAGGAGGAGCAAATTTCAAAGACAATAGTTTGTCTCTGTTGATTTCGGTATCCTTGACTACACAATAACAATACTGAGGATGTGACACAATATGCAACTGCAATGCTGATTCACCAGATGGCATCGCCTGCAAGTAAGAGAAGAACAGGCATTGCTCTGCAGGAAGAAAAATCAAACAGATAAAATTTTAGTGTATACATTTAATGAACAAAGAAAAGTTAGTAAACTTTCTCTTGCATGCTCCCATATGTAAAATTTAGTATGATTCATGTATTATCTTCCTACAAAACTAGAAACTGATGTGACATCCAAAGCGGAGCTGTATAGAATTAGTAAAAGAAATGTTCCTGATTACAAAGCTGTCACCTACGGCTCACAAGTGTCTCTTCCTTTCTGAGCATTAGCAGATATCAAGCGGTAAATTCTTTTTTTTTTTTTTAATGCATGACTTGCCAGTGTAGCTAACTCACTGCATCCCCACCCACTCGCTGGTTTAGCACACAGCTCTGTAAATCTCACTTCCCCACCCTGGCTTTTCTCTTAAAAAAAAGACCTTGTCTGAGAGGCAACACATTTTAAAAAGTCTAATTAAAAACCTAAAGGTTTGGGGCACCGGATAGTGATCTCTGTATAACTGGTAAAAAAATACAAAAGAAATGGTTTGACAGTTCATCAACGTGACATCTTTCCAGATATAAGTCCAAACAAAGATGGCAGTGGAGCCAGTTATAAGGAAGAAGAGGCAGAAGGGGTGGGTTCAGGAGAACGGAAACTCAGATCTTTTACGCGGTCAGATCTGCAGGTAGAAGAAAAGAGGAGAGGCATTAGGTGAGAACACCAGCCCTCAGCTCAGAGTGGGATTTCCATTTGACGAGCCAACCCAAATGCATGTGTGTGACAGAATGAATAACCTTATGGAATAATTCTGGATATGGAAAAATAAAAACTGTAAGCTGAACTGCTTAGTAATATAGAATTCTACAAAGCATACAAAGTAACCAGTAATACAATGTCTATAAAATGCTTGGAAGTGTTCACATTTTACTGCTATACCACATTGAATTACAGTGGGATCAATTTGGCTTTTTTGACACTGATCAACAGAAAAAGACGCTTTAAGCGCAAAATGAAAGCAGATCTTTTGAAATGGTAAAATTGATTATAAATATAAAGCACAGGATAATTTGTCCTGCGGTGGGTTGGCGCCCTGCCCGGGATTGGTTCCCTGCCTTGCGCCCTGTGTTGGCTGGGATTGGCTCCAGCAGACCCCCGTGACCCTGTGTTCAGATTCAGCGGGTTGGAAAATGGATGGATGGATGAATAATTTGTCTTATAAGTATTCACCCCTTCACGTCAATTTTGAGTAGATGCCCCTGTAGTAGCCATGACAGCCTTGAGTCTGTGTGCACAGGTTTCTCCCTCTGTCAGCTTTGAACATCTCCATACTGCCATTTTCCTCCATTCTTCTTTGCAAAACCACTCAGGCTCTGCCATGTTGCATACAGAAGGGCACTGAATGGCCTATTTCAAATCCATCCAAAGATTCTCAATTAGATGACTCAGTCCTGGACATTCACATTGATGTTTTTAAGCCATTCATTCCAGTGGCACTTTGGCTTTATGCTTGGGGTTTTTCTCTTGCGGGAAAACAAAGAACAAGTTTCTAGCAGACTCCACCCAGGATTTAACCAGGGCTGTCTTAACATATGGGCACAATGGGCACTGTCTGGGGGCCCCAGGAGCATAGGGGCCCATGATGTTTCTGATACCTACGTATGTTTCTGTTTTGCTATCCAAACAGCGGCCCCAGTGCACTACTTTGCCCGGGGGCCTATGATGCTGGTAAGATGACCCTGGATTTAATACATCCATCAAGGTGCTTTCCCTGTATTTTGTTTATATTCTACCTTCAAAAGCCTTCCAGGACCTGCTAAAGTGTAGCATCCCCACATCCTGATGCTGCTGCCCCCATGCTTGACAGTGGGGATAGTGTGTGTTTGTAATAATGTGCATGCCTGGCTTATACCTAACACACTACTTTCTTCCAGTTGATTTTAAAGTTTCCTACGTTCCTTCTGGTAAACTCTAGCTGAGGTGTCAAGTGAGTTTTTTCTCTTAGCTATTCTCCCATAAAAGCTGTGATGATGAAGAACCCTGCCAACAGTTGTTGCCTACACAGTCTCTCCAATTTCAGCCACCGTAGCTTGTAACTTCTTCAGAGTTCATGGTGGCCTCTCTGACTCATCTTCTTCTTGCATGATCACTTGTTTTTTGTGGATGGCCTGCTCCTGGCAGATTTTCAACGGTGCCACACTCTTTTTTTTCTTCATGTTCAATGGTTTGGACATTTTCTTGCCTCCATTGCCTGACTTGTGCTTTTCAATATCTTTTTCACAGAGTTGCTCAGAGGGTTCTTTAGTCTTCACTGTGTTGGTTAGGCCACTGTACTGACTCACCACAGGCTGGACCTTCCAGATATGAGGCATTTACACCTTGAGCATGGGAATGGTGCTATATAAATAAAATGTATTATTATTAATTATTATTATTAGACTACATTCAACTGAAACCCCAGACACGTGATCTCCATTGAATTCATTCTGGGAGTTCTACAATCAGTTGGTTACACCCAGTGATGATTTAGGTGTGTTGTATTAAAAGGGTTAAATATTTATGCAACCAATTATTTTGTGTTTCATATTTGTAAACAATTCAGACCACTCTGCAGAGATCTGTTTCCACTTTAACATTAAAGAGTTGTTTTCTGTTGATCAGTGGTGAAAGAGCCAAATTAAATACATCTTAACATGTCTCCACTTCAGTCAGTCTTTCAGTGACTGTGGCCTTTGGTCCAGAGCTGATGTTCTCAGATGGTGCTCAGCCTTCCCTGGGTGTTTCGACCCCTAACTGTGACACTCTCTGGTTGGTGGGTCAGCAGTGAACAGTGGTGGCCAAATTACTACCTGTAAGCTCCTGACCTTCACCCCATCTCCTCCCTTTTGAGCAATAACCAGCAGTAGGCTTTTTCTGCCACCTCTCCAACCCTGAGAACAGCTTTATTTTTCTTTCTTTCTTTCTTTCTTTCTTTCTTTCTTTCTTTCTTTCTTTCTTTCTTTCTTTCTTTCTTTCTTTCTTTCTTTCTTTCTTTCTTTCTTTCTTTCTTTCTTTCTTTCTTTCTTTCTTTCTTTCTTTCTTTTCCTTCCCTGATATGTCAGTAGTGACCACATGGACAACTTAGCCAAATTAAATCCACTGTGCTTCAATGTTGTAACAAGGCTTAGCTGAGCCTCACTAGAGAAGACCCTCGGCACGTGGTGATGTCTATGAATCGCAGACTTCAAGAAGTCATTGCAAGTAAGGGATATGCGACAAAGTCCTAAATATGACGGCTTTAATAGACCTGCCATTGCTGTGTCTGAAACATTATGGAGCCCAAAAATGGGGGGACCATGTACAATAAAGTGCTGTCATTTCTACATAGTGAGACTGAAATGTATGCAAATCCCTCTAAATGAAAGTCTACAATGTGAACTTGAATCCCATCTGAATTGTTGGATTTGTAATTTGGAACTGTGGATCGGAGTTGGAAATCAATGAAAAATGGGTCTTTGTCTCAAACATTGTGGAGGGCACTGTAAAACTTGTTGTTCTGTACCTGTAAATTGGCTGGGCACAGTGCATTGAGCTGGGGATAAAGAGCACATCAGGTAATCTGATTTCTGTTTTTTATTAAATTGAAGTTGTGCATTTTAATATATCCTTGTTTATCATGGTGCCAGAGAATGGCGACATGTTGCATGTTGTTCAGAATCAAAGTTTTATTGTACGCTGTAACTGTGACAGGAGTACTACTGCTGCTTATTTAGCTACAGTAAAATATTAATGGCTTATGCAAATGAAAGATTTTCAGTTGAATGCACAGAGTTTCTGTTGATTAAAGAAGCAGGTGGGCACCACTGAACTGTTATTGTGTTTTTTTAAGAATGTGTGCATTTAAAAATAAACTTGTAAGTGAAGGTAATTTAAGTTAAATAGATACATCTGACATTGTTCCCCTCAGTCTACACTCAATAATGATAAAGTGAAAGCAGGTGTTCAGAAAGGTTTGCAAATTTATTAAAAATTCAAAACTGAAATCTCTCATTTTAATAAGTACTCAGGACCCTTTGCCGTGGCACTCCATATTGTGCTCAGGTGCATCCTGTTTGCTTTGTCCTTGACATGTGTCTAGGACTTGACTGGAGTCCACATCATTAAGAAAGGCACACACCTCTGTGTATAGAAGGTCCCACAATTCACACTGCATGTTAGGACAAAATTGAAGCCATGAAGTCCATTCCTTTAAAGCGTAAAATATGTTAGCTTCAAAACATATAAAAACATGTCATTAAAATGTTTTCTTGGACATCATTACAAAGCACATGAGGTAAGTAACATAAGTAAGTACAAGGGGGCACCACTGAGCCCCAAACCTCAGTCCAGGGTTCTAATAAAGGATTTTATTACACTGTAATATCTCACCAAGTGTGCACAATCAACAAAACCACAATTACAAAACAAGAGAATCTTCTTTCTCTATTTCTACTCCTCCAGGTAAGTGTTACCTACCACCTCCTGACTCTCACTCCCTGAGGTGAGGCTGTGGGCTTCTTTTAAATTGAACCAGGGACTGCTTCTGGAGTCACTATTGCAGATGCCCGGAGTGCTTTTGGGTCATGCAGAAAACAGGGCAGTCCTTTGCCGGAAGCGCCCTCTACTGGCACCCAGGGCCCCCCAACAGGGTTGCACCTTCTGAACTCCAATTCCCATGCCACCCCTATGGGTGTCCTAAAGAGGATGACCCTGAAGAACAATGACCCCGACTGTGTGGGGGGAATGAATTGCTCCTGGCATTTACCATCCCCCAGACCATGCAATATTCATTGTTCCCAACCAGGACAGAGACTGCTGGGCCGGGTTGTGTCTCCACTCCCGTTGTCTTTTTATTATGGCATCCTGCCCGTGCAAACTAATCACCCTACATCCTCTTTGGCACTTACACATTTAATAAATATAACTTTTGTGTGGAGTGTTCCTTTAAGCTGAGAACATGCTGGACAGACTAATGAAGATTCTGGACAGCTTCTCAAGGTCTTTTGGAGGCCTCACACACCTCTAAGCCACGTTTAGAACTTCAAATTATAACATTATAAAAATGGTCCTAACCTCAAACTCAAGAAGGAAGCTTCTGGCCTGTACAAGCCCAAAAAATGGAGTAGGCTTATCAAATTCCAGAAAAAAAATGAAAAGGGAAGGAAGGATTCGTAAAACCCCAATCTCAAATAACAAAACAATGTTCCTCTATATACAGTATAGAGATTTATTTATAAAAGAAATTCAAAAGCAATAACAAAAATACAATGGGTGACAAAAACCTAAGTGAAACAAACCAGTTTGTATTTCAATAAAAATGCCAAAAACAAAAGCAAGGAGTAAAAATCCAGAAAAGTCAAAAAAGAAAGAACAATAGTCCAAAAACACAATCCGGATGGGTGCCAAAGGACAGAAGTAGAACTAAAGTCAAAACAGCCACCTTTTGGAACACTGGGCTCTTAAATTGAATTGGGGTGATCCCTTAGCTGCAGCATCAGGTGGACCTGCCCCCCTCAGTCCCATGCATAAGGCACAAAACTTAAAGAATGATTATTAAAGTAATTTAAACAAAATATTCATTGAGAAACATATAATAATGAAGACAAACACATAATGAATAACAAACTTAACAAAATAAGTTTTAAGAACATAGAAAAGAACCATAAAAATAAAAAACAATTAGGCCAGGGATGAAACCCTTTCTACACCATAACAGGCAGAACCCTGTCCAGCTGCTATTTGACAAAAAGAGCAAAAATGTTTAAAGAGTATTTGAAAAAAAGGGCCAAGACTTTCAGAGAAAAAGCAGTGAAAAGTCAAGCAAAATGACACCTTCTATTGGCTAATTAAAATAAAAGGTGTCATTATGCTTGACTTTTCACTACATTCATAATGGCTGACACAGTATAACACCCTAGTACTACAGAGAAAAAGCATAAATAGGAGCCCCATGCAGATGTTGTGTCACAAAAAGTGGCTGTTCTGCACAATGCTGCTCAGATGAACAAGGTGGCATGGTTTGGTAGCAATCTGGATAACTGTCTAGGATGTGGTTCATCTACTTAACATATTTACAGTATATCCTAAGTAAATGCTTTCTTTATAGATAAATGGTTGTATATTTCATAGCACCAGTAAGATTTCAGCTTTCAACCAACACTGTAGAAGTAAAAGAACCCTCTGATTACCACACTGTATTTTATAACCTGGGACCACCATGGGTTACTGCCCACTGAATACCTGAACCTGACTGAAAATGAATGGATGGACATTATATTATTTGACAGAAATAAAATATTTTACCAAATAAATTTTGGAATTTCCAGAGTCTTGGTTTCAAATCCCAGTTCAATTCCTATTGGTGTGGAGTTTGCACATTCTCCACCCTGTCTGTGTAGATGTTTTGCATGTATTTTGGTTCCTACCGAATCCCAGAGATATGCATCTTAGATTTACTAGCAAATATAAATTGAATTAGGGTAGAATGGATACAATGGATTGGCCTAATGTCCAGAGATGGTTCATGCTGTTGGAATAAACTCTGTTTGCTAAAGATATAGTAATGAAATAAGTAGATCTAAACTAATTAATAAAGCAATGTTATATGCAGGGCTTGCTGTTTGTGCCCACTGTTGCCAGGACAGACTCAGGTGTCCTGCAGCACTAAACTGGGTGATGCTGGCTAAGAATGTTATGTTATTTTAATACACTATAGTATACATGGAAAATTTTTCCCTGGGGACAAAGTACATTAGCTCTATCTATCTATCTATCTATCTATCTATCTATCTATCTATCTATCTATCTATCTATCTATCTATCTATCTATCTATCTATCTATCTATCTATCTATCTATCTATCTATCTATCTATCTATCTATCTATCTATCTATCTATCTATCTCACAAAGGGTTTACTTAAAGACAACATATAAATCAAAATATGAATGTAAAAATATAAATGAACTACAGGAGTGGACAAAATAATGAAAATATGTAATAACATATTAACATCAAGGAATTAATTCAACATAGGACCCACATATTGAATTCAGAACAAATTTAGTCCTTCTTGGAATGCCATCACTCAAATCCTGAAGTGTGTCTGGCGGGATACTGCACCATTCTTTAAGATGGAGAGTTCTTTAAGGAACGAAGAAGGTGGAAATTCACTTTCACTCTGCACTCCAGAACTTCCATTAAAGGTGAAATGATGTTTAGATCTGGTAATCGGGGAGGTCATTTAAAGAGTTTCAGTTCAATTCATTTAGTTCATGAAACTACTCTTAAATTAGATTAGCAGTGCATATGAGGACATTAGCATCTTAGAAAAGGGGAGCGTCAGGAGAGTGCAGTATTTGCACCATAGGGTGCAACTAGTCTTTTTAAACACTCCTGTATTCCTTTCCCATCATACAACCATTCAGAGCAATTACTGGACCTAATGACTCCAACGAGATGGCATTTCATTATGAATCCCCCACTACGCTTGAGAGTTGGCAACACACTTTGTGAATTTAAGCATCCTTTGGCTTTCTCCAAATAAAAACCAAGGAAATAGAAAGTAGGGTGACTAATCACACCATATGACTTTCTTCCATTTCTCAGGGAGTGAGGTGTTGCTCCTCATCTATGTGCATTGTCCTTAGATACAAGGAGTTTCTGAATGGCGATCCTACTATAAATCACAGCCGAAGCTCACAACATAGTTTTTGTCAAGACTGTGTCACAAAGAAGCTGATTCAATCCTGTGGTAAATTTTGAGTCTGCACTTAGGAAGCATCTAGCAACTATCTTTGATTGCAATACAGTTTGCCATATGCTGTCGGTATTTTTATACACATGAAATAACTTTGTATTTTTTTGAGATTGACTCTCCGCTTTACAGCTTTGTTTGTTGCCTCATATTGCTTTGAAAACCCACATATCAAAGTCATACTTATCGGAAACGTACTGTTAGTTGGCAATCAACCTAATATGACTCACCTTGGAAGCTGCATTTGTAATTGTGACTTAGTTAGTTAAATTAAACTCCTTTTTCATGTGGTGCTTCTGTTATTTTGTATGCCCTCCATAAATATATACTGTGCTTTTGACTTTGTGGCATGTTGTAAAAGCAGAGCTCAAGATTTTTCTCTTTTCTAGTCATGTGAATAACATTAGCAAAACTAACTGGAGATAAAGATTGAATCATTCAAGCAGAAGATCATACTCGATAATTTACAGATAGATATGGTGCAATATTCTTCTAAATGCATACAGTTGATTTAGCATTGTGACACTGAATTCATACTTAGATAAACAGGATGGAGATTTTATGCCTTATAACTCTCATGGTATAGAGACCATGGAATCTTTAGAACAGGTGCCGATGTCACATTGTGAAAATGCTACAGTCACTCTGTGCCGTGTTATTTTCAGCATTTTGTTTTGTGCTTTTATAACATGTAATATTCTAATTTTATTTTTAACTACTCCGTATTTGTAATGGTATATTGCATGCTGGACATCTATATAGTAAGTGGAAATATTCTATATATGAATAAATTTGACTGAGTTGTGAGCTGGCATGTTGGCATTGTACTTTGTGTTTAGAAATATATATTAAATTGATATATACTGCAGATTACTGCTAAGATGGTTCTCCCATCTCAGCAAAGGACTTCTGAAGCTCTGTTAGAGTGATCATTGGGTTCTCTGTCATCTCTCTGTCCCAGGTCAGTACTGTCCAGTCACTCAGTTTGGCCATACAGCAAACTCTACTCTATACTCACGTGTGTGCCTTTCTAAATGATGTCCAATCAATTCATTTTGCCACAAGTGGACCCCAATCAAGTTTTAGGTACATCTGAAGGAGAATTAAAGCAAACAGGAAGCACCTGACCACAATCTGGTACGCCACAGCAAAGGGTCTGAATACTTGCATGAATGAGAGATTTTAGCTTTTGATTTTTACTATTGTCACATACGTGCGATTGGGAGGCAGCTAAAGGGCCTGAATAATAGTAGCACCACCCCAGACCAGGGGGGTGGCGAGATACACTAACTTTCTCTCTCAATTCCCTGCAGACCATCCATGTGAAATTCCACTAGGTCCCAGTGCCATTGATGACATCACTTCTCGCACCAGCGCAGATAATGACGTCATTTCTGGTTCCGGCACTGTTGATGACGTCACTTTCGGTCCCAATGACATCACTTACGGTTCCGGGGCCGATGACTTCACTTCCTACATCGGTCTATAAAGCCGCCATATTTTCGCCATCAAATCAGTTCTATTTTGGACTCACACCTGTGAATATCTCAGCAAAATTACTGGTTTGCAGCCAGGGCATATTATACGGGTGGCTGCCCCAAACTTTTTGATGTCTGGTGATTGCTTTTGTGACACTATATATGCAAACTTTTCCAAAAACAGATTTTCACTTTGTCATTATGGGCTATGGAGTGTAGAATAATGGACAAACATAGGAAATTTCTCCATTTAAAATTAAATCTACAACAGAATAAAATGTGCAGAAAGTGAAGGAGTCTGAATACTTTCTGAATCCACTATATCTTGAAAAGCTCTAGTGCCATATTGCTTCTTCTAAATTTTCCTCTTTTTTTTAAGTCACACGTATAGCTTCTTGCAATCTTTACCTTACATACACAAAAATAATCTTGTCAAAGTCCAATAATTAAAATTTCAACCCAGATTCCTAAGAGTATACTGTTTAAACTTGCTTGGAATCAATCTATTTATCTTTGCTCTGGGAAGCTAATAATACAATTGGCTCTTTACTACCAAAATCTTCTTCCAAATTTTAGGTGCAAATGTTCTACCATTTTATTGCAGTTGTGGTTTGAAAATGGTGGAAAGACATAATGGAAGGAAAAAAAAGAAAGTCAAATCACAACAGAAGCACAGGAGATCTACTTTCTGTGCAAAGCCACTTAATGACAAAATGCATTTAACAACAAGCTTAAAAATTGCTTCAAGGCAACATTACTGCAGTAGTCAGTACTGGAGGATTTGGGTCAATAAAAATGAAGTAAATTCTGAATATATTGTAGTTCTTCTTGAAAACTGGTGATGAATTTGGCATTTCTAATGTAGATATAGAAGCTGCATTATCACTGTAGAAAAATGGCTGAGACGATTTGATAATAGATTTGATTGTGATAGTGATTGTGGTAGTGTTTACACGGGTACACTTCTTAAGGCAACCCAGGATTCTTAATCTGATGTAGTCCATAACAAGTAGCCTACAAAGGAAGATCAAGAACATGATGAAATAATGTAAACCAAGCAGGCTGCTGCATTATGAATGAGCTGAAATGTTTTGATGACAATGTGGGATGTGTGCCAGGAGAGCACAGTTATGGTCTAATTAAGAGATATCTGGCATTTTGAGGGTGTGGACAAGTGTGGGTTTGTCCTCTTGATGCTGAAAAGAAAGAGACTGCTAAAACGAGTGATTGATGTGACATCCTAAGCAAAGGTAACATATAAATGGTACACTATCTTAGAGATTTTCAATTAAGATAATCCCAAGGTAATGGTGAGTTTACACCACAAGTAAAAGGTTGTCTGGTAACCTTTAACATAATAGACGTGCCACAGTCTTGGACGAAATTTGAGCATCAAGAAAAGGTTGAGTGTTTTAAGCAACCACCCAACTATACAGTAACTGTTGGCCAGTAAGATCAACATGCATCACAGGTTAATTAATGGAAGCAATTATTAAGACAACGATCAAGTATCTCAAGTCAAAAAAAGTTCAGTTAGGAAATGGTTAGGATGGGTTAGTATGAGGGAAATCATGTTTCACTAATATGCTGGAATTCTATGAGCAAGCACCAAAATAATATCCCATAGATGTGCTCATGATATTATTTACCTTAATTTTCAAAAGGCTTTTGATAAGGTACCACATTAAAGGCTTACAAGTATGATGAAACTAATTAAAAAAGTGAGTTCAAATTGGAGTCTGTAGATTGATGCAAAAATGGCTTAAACATCAGGAACAAAGAGTCATAGTGAAAGGAACCCTTTCTGAATTAGGTGATGTTAAAAGCGGTGACCCTCAGGGATCAGTGTTGGGACCGCTGAGTTTTTTAATATACATAAATGATTCTGATAAGAATATAAATAACAAGCCAGTCAACTTTGCAGATGACACTAAACTTGAAGGAAGGGCAGACAATGTAAAATCAGCTGAATCGCCCCAGAGGGACCAGTTCAACAAGCTTGGGCAGATTTGTGGCAGATTAAATTTAAGGAAATGTAAGGTATTACAATTAGCAAACAAAAATGTTAGATTTAAATATACAATGGGAGGATTGAAACTTTAAAAGGTACCATATTAGAAGGACCTAGGTGTCAAAGTGGACTAATCACTATCTATTGTACATCAAGACAGTGTACAGAAGTGATCATGAAGGCTGAGACAATGTCAGTTAATGTTAATGATATGAAAAGTACAAGCTGAGGCCTCGTCTGAAGTACTGTATACAGTTTTAGTCTCGAAATTATAAAGAAGACAGGGCAGCACTAGAAACATCCAGAGATGAGCAACAAGGCTGATACCAGGGCTTAGAGGTTTGAGCTATGAGGACAAGACTGAAGGAGATGAACCTTTTCAGTTTAAGCAAATGGAGGTTATAAGGTGACATAATCAAAGTTTTTAATATTAATGTATAAAGAAAAATCCTTGCTTTTTAAAAAATAAGTTCTTCAACAAGATCATGGGGACATGGTTGGAAATTTGTTAAGTGTAAATTTCACACAAATTTTTAGAAAGTTTTTTTGTTTTACACAAAGAACCATAGGCACATGGAACAAATATCTCAACTCAATTATATTCTGGACAATCCAGGTGAATATGGTTAACAAGCTGGTTGGGCTGAAAGGACAGGTAATAGAGTAAATTGCAACATAGCGTTCCTCCTGCCACTCTACTCGGTAGCTTCACATGCCTTAACCTCTCTTGCCTTATGTGTACCTGCAGCATTCCTCCTACTCATTGGGCCTCATGTATAACACCATGTGTAAAATTCACACTAAACATGGCATATGGACAAACTGGAAATTTGAGTGCACACAAAAAAATCCAGATGCATTAAACTGTGTATAAGCAAAGTTCCATGCTCTTCCACTTTATAAATCCCAATCAACGTGAATTTTAATGCAGTCTCATGCACGTACAGCCGCACCCCAACTCCTCCCTGAATTTCGCATATTTTAATATGGACATCAATATAAATAGCCCCTTCTGTTCAGTGTTTTGTTAAAAGACAATAGCAAAAGCATGTGGATGAAAAAAGAATTTCAACAAATGCGAAGTTGAGGCAAGGAAAAAGTACTATTTGTTGGCTTAAGCAGTGGTGTAAACAACAAAAGGAAATTGATGGAGTAATACAGTAGCAGACACTCGAAAATTCAAGTTCAGAAAGTTGCACAGTGCCCAAAATAAAAAAGAAGTGGTCAAATATCAAAGTCAACATGAAAAGGCGAGTCTCATCTCACCCTCTGTTTATTCTGTTTCAGGCAATATTTGAAACAATATTTTTATACTTTTATGCTATAAAAGCACAAAACAGACAATAAGTTGACCCACATGCCGAGGTTGCGACTCCATGCGGTGATTGTGCTGCTGTGCCCAGCATATCTTCAGGCGCTGGCTGCATACACACCTCTGCCTCAGAAACCACTGGGCGACTATCTCCTGTATGCTAGCAGATGCTGTTCTGGAGTTACAAAATGCAATAATGGATGCTTTAAGAGATGTTGCCAATGAATTAAGGAATAAAAGGCTGTACTGTGTGATACTGACCACAAATTAAATTAATTTGTTAAAAAATAAATGTTGCATCAGATTACTTGCTTTTACATTCTATTAATTGCATTCAAACAAAGCTGAAACGCTGTCCAATTTGGCTGATCATTTGGTGGGTCAGGTTCAGGTTCATCATACTGCATCTATTCAGGTATGGGCAAGCCACAATTGAGTGGCACATTATGTAGCATGTTACATGGTTGCACAATGTGACACACTTTCTGTGGACTGTAGAGCATCACATTAATAGATTGGAAATGCTTTCTATTTGCACAAGGAAATTCATTCTTTGAAGGCACCTTTATAGTGTAGCATCATCACTGAGCACCACAACGGTTCGATTCTCGGATCTTTATGTGGCTCTTTGAAGTCACTGGCTATCCTTAAAAGGACTGCTTGCTTTTTGCTGCACTAGTTGTAAAAAGCACCTGTGACTGTGCAGAGTTGCCATTTTTATAGGCTCTCCTGCTATTGATGATGCAATGCCAGCTCATTCTTTTGGTGATTCAGCCCTGGCTGATGTAACTTATCCAGTGCCGCTGCAATAGCACTGTGCATGAAGTTGACCGCTCCAATTACATTTGGAAAACCGGACGTTGCTACGAATTGCACATTTATGTTGCCAGTTCAACCACAGTGTAAGGAAATCTTATACATCTGGATGACAAGCAGATAATACCATTCCATACAGCTGGCATGGCACAATGATTGTGAAATACTCAATCAGTCAATGGCATGGCACGATGATTGTGAAATACTCGGTCAACAAGTTCACGTTGAAAAATTCCTGTGACTAAAAACCAGAGGATGTACAGAACTTGCAAAGAAGCAGGTAGAGCACAATTCCTCAAAGTCTGCCTTTGTAAAGCCCACACCATTCAGCACACAGCTCCAAGAGGATAGCTCTTGCAAATCGAAATCGACTTAGAGGCCAGTCATCATCATCATCTATAAATGTGTGCTCTCTTCTAATTCTTCCATTTGCGATGTCTTCTAACAATGTTAAAGCAGCTATGATAGTTGGAATAGTTTGGCCATTCTGTGCGCCATTAAATTGCTACAAAATGATTACAATCAAGTGAATTAAATTTATAAACAATATGCATTTAATTTTGGTATATCTGATAAATCTCACGTCATGGATGAAAATCTAAAAAAGAAAGGGACACCACACAGAAACAGTAGCACTGCATCGACGCTGGGTGCCACCCGTTTGCAAAACCGAGCAAAAACATGCATACGCATGGTGTTAGGCTACCATGAAAATGTGTGTGGCTTTACGCAAAGTTTAGTTTTTATAAATCTCTAAGTGTGCGTGGAAACTGGCATAAAAAACATTTGTGTGTAAGCACTGTTTATACATGATGCCCCTTGTATTGGTAGCCTAGTGTGTCTTAACCTTGTTTACCCCATATGCACCCTCAACATTCCTCCTACACCTTTCCTCTGTATCCTTGTGTGTCTCAACCTCTGTTGACCAGCACTTCCTCTCTCAGTTGGGTTCCCACAAAGCCAGCTTCTCAGACAGTGTCAATCTGAGGACCCTAACTCGCCTCCTGTCTGCGTTCTGACCATCATTAATTGTAATGAGCCTCCATTACCGGCTGTAAAAACATCATTTGCATTCTTGCAAATACTTCCCATTTTGAAGTCAACCTCATTACTATATCGTGAGCAAACGTTGCTTGGTAAATCCCAACCACTGAATAAGCACAGCTTAACTGACCATTCAGACCAAAACTAAACTGACCAAGCAGATTGTTTGGAGGACCCAGACACACATACAGACAGAGACAGTAGTGTTTTATTACATAGCACAGATTATGCTGCATACTTTATTTTGATAACTTCCAAACATGATATTATATTGAAATTATTCAAAAAAACACCCTGTTCTCATCAAGTAGTGAGTCAATTTTTATATGGCCTTGAGCAGATGCTTGCTAGTAGACACACACCTGAATACAGCCAAGGAAGTCAAAGCAAAAAAGAAAGTTTTTTTCTTTATTGTAATAAAAATGTATAATACAACAGAAAGGTACAAGGTTGCAGAGTTGAGATTGAAAAAATAAGGAAAAATAATAAGGCTGTAGCTCTCTATATCAGAAGTTTAGACAGATAAAGTTAACTGACTAAGTCAGAATCTGTGTCACTAACAATGCAATGTTCTCAGATTTGCTCAAACTGATCCCTGAACAAGATGCCAGCTCGTCACAGGGCCCAATAACACACACACTTTGGCTGAGACAATTTAGAATTGCCAATTAACCCAACAGGCAGGTCCTAACTATAAATAGGAAAGAGTAACAGTCCAGGCACACATCCCTGGGGGTCTCCGCTGATGACCTCACCCCAGCAGATGCATTTTCTTTTCATCTGTACACTCCATCTCCAACTGATTAAACAACTTGATATTCAGTTTCCAGTTACTGTTGCAAAACAGTTTACAAAATAAGGAATTAGCAGTAGAATACATGCACAGTGCAAAGAAAAACAGAAGAGCAAAACAAAACACATCCTCAGGTTACCAACATGTCTCCATAGAAATACTACTTTATCACCATACATACACCATACAATATGCATTAACTGTATATTTTCCATATTTTTATTACTTAATGCTTTGGGTTTATGTAAATCATATTTACAAATATTGTAGCCCAAGGCACCCCTGTTTAAAAATATTGTCTCTTACAATAAATATCAGTTTGTGACAAAGCGAAGAACTAAACGCATGAAATTGCTTCTTTTTCTCTTGTGTTTTTATTAACCAAGCACTATTCCCATAAGTGCGAGTCTTCCTAGTTAGAAGACAAGTGACCTGGGAATCTGTGTCCCCAAGGAAGCTTAACAAACAGCAAAATTACATGTTCCTAAACGATGAAGCCGTCACGTCATTAGAAGAGCTGGTGTGTTCTATTCTTGACTGGGTGGAGTATCTGATAAAGACAATACTGACTTGATATTGCTTTACAGTAAAGTTCTTTTGCTCAAGGAGTTGAATCTTTGATAATGATTTAAGGGCAAACATAGTTAGGACAAAGCCTGACATATGGAATGAACAACAATAAGACAATGATAAACTTATGGTGTTGCTGTTGCAAAGATGTGCAAATTTGGTTACTTGGATATCTTAAACTAGCCACATTCAGGGTCAAGGGAAAGGTATCCCAGTGCCTATCTTGACAGATGTGGGTTCAAGGCAGGAGCCAGTCCTCAAACCTTGCCTCAAAGATGCAGCAGTAACATGCATGATATTATTTACACTATAAAACTTCTATGAACTATGTGTCACTTTGGATGTTTCAATGATATACTAATTTATAAGGGTAAATATATGATACTGAATAGTGATACAGAAGTTATAACATTAAGAAAAATCTGGATGAGATACTGAGACAACTTTGCTATTAGCTAAACAAATGGGCTTAATGGACAGAATGATCTCCATTTGTTTTGTCAAATTTTGTATGTTCATATTAGTTTTGTCAAATATACAGAGTACTGTTAAACATTTGTTTGCATGTCCAACCAACATGTAACAAGTCACCACTCTCTTGTGCTGTAATAAACAAGAAAGTATGAAAATATGTACTGTAATGTTTGCAATTGGGGAAAAAAACAACTTACCAAATGTTTGCCTAACCCCTCTTTCCTCTTGTGCTGTAATAAACAAGAAAGTATGAAAATATGTACTGTAATGTTTGCAATTGGGGAAAAAAACAACTTACCAAATGTTTGCCTAACCCCTCTTTCCATAACACTTGTTTAGTTATGTGTCCAGCTCCTGAAATCACTGAGTACATCTAAGACCTCTGTGCGTTACATTTAAATGGCTCAACGCAAAAATGTCAAAACAGTTGAAACTATACTGTTTCTTGAAGAATTATTATTGCATTCACCAATTTTCTAACCCAGTGGTCCAGTTCTGAGGTCTATTACCGACACTTGGTGCAACAAGTTTTTAAACAGCATGCACATAATTTTGTAACCCATGCAAAGAATGGATACTTCAGCTATTATTAATTTTTATCTCATGCTGAATGACTTTAATATGGCTGCATCACATTTGTAATTTTCATGACATTAATTTTCTACATTTAAGAAAAAGTCATCTGCAAACAGGTTTAACAGAGCAGAAATCTATTAATACCACAGGTACAATATGAACAGATAATTCATTCTTCTATAACATATTTCAACTCAGGGTCACAGTAAAATTAAATTGAAAAATGCAGTGTGTTATTGTCATGCTGTTTTCTAACTTGCTTAATCCAGTTGTGTGGGGTGGAGCCTATCCCAGTTAGCATAGGACACAAGGCAGGAACAAACCCTGGACAGGGCGTCAGTCCATCCCAGGACAAACACTCACATACACATCCACACACCAAACATACACTAGGACCAAACCAGTGTTGCCAGTTCGCCTAACCTGCATGTCTTTGGACAGTGGGAGGAAACAAAGCACCTAAAGGAAACCCACCCAGTCACAAGGAGAATATGCAAACCCCCCATAGGAAAGACCCAGGATGCGTACCCACTGCGCCACTGTGCCACCCAGTGTGTAACTGATTTTTCCAAAATGTAAGCGCCTGATTGATTTGTAACAGCATAAGATTAATACCCAAACAAAAAAATAATTTTGTTATTGATGTGATTGTAGTAAGTAGAAAAGCTGCTGGAAAAAATCCACTATACTAACAGACTCTCCACACAGGTGTAAATGGCAGTAGTTCCCTGTTGAACTGAACTTTGCAATAAGTGTAAATTATTGTTGGCATAAATTTTTTTTTAACTATTGTAGAAATAGACGAGAAGTCTTTAAGAATTGCTTTAAGAATGTATTTAAATATGGATTACTCTAGAGTAGGAAATTAAAATAATTTACATATTTCATATTTATTTAATAAGAATTTTTTTTTGTAGTTTTGCCTAATAAAAAGATTTTCTCTACAAAATTTCATTTTGTATATCTCTATCCAAGGTAGTTTAAGATTAGAAAATGCATACTTTTATAATTTGATAAAACGTTATTTTATTTAAAAAAAAAATTGCAAAACATTTATGTATATGTCTCCTTCTCTAAGCAGTGTAATTTGATAAGCACCTTAGTATTTACAAAATGTGTAAAATCTTTTTTTTATTGGTATACCTCTCTCCACAATATTTCAAATATATCAAGGCTATGCAGATTATTGCTGGTATTATTGCAAATGAACCCTGACCTTAATAGAGAGACGGGCACCTAGCAGACCTTTGGTTATTGCAGTAGGCTCACAGCTCCAGAGCCCAGGCTTAGAGTCACTGTCTGTGTGTAGTCTGCTCATTCTCTCTGTGCATATGTGGCTTTCTCTTGAGATGAACATGACTGACTCTGAATGACTGATAGATTGATAGATATTTAGTACTGCTGTCTTTCAGCTCCAGCCAGTCCTGATCCACACATTTCAAGTTCAACGTGTTTATTTGCACATTGAAGGCTTTTCTCTTCTATCACAAAGATGGGCCTATTAAGATAATCCATCCATTTTCCAACCCGCTGAATCCGAACACAGGGTCACGGGGTTCTGCTGGAGCCAATCCCAGCCAACACAGGGCACAAGGCAGGAAACAATCCTGGGCAGGGTGCCAACCCACCGCAGGACACACACAAACACACCCACACACCAAGCACACACTAGGGCCAATTTAGAATCGCCAATCCACCTAACCTGCATGTCTTTGGACTGTGGGAGGAAACCGGAGCGCCCGGAGGAAACCCACGCAGACACGGGGAGAACATGCAAACTCCACGCAGGGAGGACCCGGGAATCGAACCCAGGTCCCCAGATCTCCCAACTGCGAGGCAGCAGCGCTACCCACTGCGCCACCGTGCCGCCCCTATTAAGATAATGGGCATCCCTAATTAGGCCCAGTGCCACCTAAAGTACACTGCATTGAAATGGCGTCTCCTCGAGAATTTGCGCAATAAATGAGTTAGATATACGAGAAATCAGCGTCCCGTCATCAATCTGATTCTACCTTGCAGTGAGATATACGAGAAATCAGCGTCCCGTCATCAATCTGATTCTACCTTGCAGTGAGATATACGAGAAATCAGCGTCCCGTCATCAATCTGATTCTACCTTGCAGTGAATGCTGCAATAAACAAACGATAAGTTAAGTCTGATCACCTGAATCTTATCTTAAAACAATGTAAATCTTTCCCCCGTGGTAACATTAAGTTCTCGCTTTGGTTTACACCAAGGGGTGCTGAAATAAGTACGTACCAAGGAAGAAAGTAAAAACAAAGTCAAAAATCCAAAAGAAAAACATAACGACCTGCTGATACTTAAATCTTGCGATTAGCCTAATCTGTTCTTTTGTCTTCAATGTCCAGTCTGGGAGCCGTAATGAACCCTCAAGGGAAGGGGGGGGGGGGGGGGGGGCAAAGCTTTGGTAAGGGGGGAGTCGGTCTGCAGCTTCACTGTGTTGCACGCTTCCGCACTCTCCGCCCCTGCCTCGCTCTCACTTTTGCGCAGGCGCATGTAAAAGGACGGTCCTCCAGATGGCCACCTCAGCCTGCTGCCGCTGTAGTAGTAGGTTGTGCCAGCGTAGTGCCTGAACTCGCCTGCGCGGTTTCTCTCCCTCCCTCCCTCTCTTTCTCCCCAGCACCGTGAGAGTGTTTGCTAACATAAAAGTCTGTTAGTTTCGTATTGCGGTTAGTCATCGCGTGTCTAGCAGAACAGTCTCTCAGCGAGTGACGCATGCGGTGCTATTTATAACCCTGGGACGGGATGTTCTCTGTAGCGGGGTCAAACCAGGAGAAAACAATACAGCTCTTTTTTTTTTTCCTTTCTTTTCAAAAAGAACACTGCGCTGCCCTGTGTTACCGATATATCAAGATGCCAGTCAGTACTGAATAATTTTCAGCTTCTAATATCAATCTTATGAAAGGAATGTGTAGCAGGTTCTGCCAGCACAGTTCTTTATGTGTGAAGTGTGCTTGCGGTTAAAGTTATATTTCTGACGACAGTGCTATTATTTTCAGTTGTTTTTTTATTTTTATGAACTTTACTGCTTGAGTAGTGATCAGGTGTTGCTCAAGTGAAGCGCTGCCAGATATTTGGTGCTCTGTCAAGTTATTTCAGAGCTACTAAACAGTTTAAATTCCATGAAAAGCTTTGTTTAAATAAAGAACAGCATAATAACGTTTTGTATATATTTGCTTTTTTGAAATTGAAGCACATGCTGCTTGATTGACTTGCTAAGGAACAACACAGTGAGCTTAAGGGTGTGTTTGAATGGACAACCTGGCAGTTAAATGTCCAGGAACTTAGTCACAAGAGCACAAGGTCTGAAAAATCCCAGGTGCATGCAAGGTCATAGATAAATAGACGGATAGAATTTTTCTCCAGGGGGAAAATTGTCTTTTTACAGAAGCTCAATGAATAATATATAATGACAAACAAACAAAACCCTGTGAAATATGCTTAAGAATGACTAAAAAGTAACAGAACTAATAACTTGGCAGTGACACATTATATGAGTGTGTTGCTGTTGGAATAAAGAAGCCCCTGTAGCGTTTCCTGATGCCCTTCTGCAGAATAATTTGTTGGCTGAAACTCCTCAGTATTCGCGTCTCAGAGAGAGAATGTACAACATTGTTCATAATGGCACTCAACTTTGTCTTCATTCTCTCCTCTGCTGCTGCCTCCAGCAAGTCCACAAATGAGTCTGCTTTCTTAATTAGCTTGTTATTTTAGTAATTGTAATTTAATATTGAAGTAATATTACTAGCCCAGCATATCACACTGGCCATCAGAGAGTTATGGAATATGCAGGGAATGTCAGTACCCACATTAAAGGAATAAAGTCTACTAAGGAAAAAAGAGACTGCTCTACCCATCCTTATATAGTTCCTGTGTTACGAGACCAGTCCAAGCTGTCATTGATCTAGACCGCTAAGTACATGTAGCAATTCAATGCCTCTACATCCACTCCCTGCACAGTAACTGGGTGTAGAGGCTGCTTGGGGCGTCGAAAGTCAGTATCCAGCTCCTAGGTTTTTCTAATGTTATGTTTCTGACAATTCTTTATGCACCACAAAGCAAAGTTTTCCACCTGACTCCTCTCTTCTGTCTCACCCCCCCCCCCCCCCCCCCCCTTATTAATACATCTTTTAAGTGCAGAATCATTTAAGAATTTCTGCAAGTGACATGACCCGGTGTTATGTTTATAATCGGAGGTGTACAGAGTGAAGAGAAAAGGAGACAGGACTGTTCCTTGTGGTGCTCCAGTGTTGCAAACATCCATATCAGTGACACAGACCTTGAGCCTCACAAAGTGCACAGTCTGCCTGACAGTCTTGCACAAAGTATAGCAAGTCTAAAGTATGATTTACATATTTGGCATGCAGGATTATTAAAAGTCTTTATCTTGTCATGGGGGTGGAGGGTGTTTATCATGCTTAAGCAGGAGAAAGGAGGGAGGAATTGTGGCAACCAAGCAATCCTGCAAACAAGTGTGAAACTGGAGAAACGTGGGCTGTGAAATTTAATATATCAAACAGCAGGCCACAGAGCTTCAAGCAGGGCCCTAAACTTGGACCGATACCAGATCACTATCTGTACTCACCACCCACAAAAATATCAACTAAAATAATTTGAAACTCACGTCAAAAGTTGAAAACTAGGTTGTAAGATTAAAATAAAGGTGAATGTGTATAGAAAGTTTGGACTGACTGGGTTAAAACTGGACTGGTGGCACTGACATGCTGTGGCAATACTTAAGCATTTAATGAGGAAAAAAGAATCATCAGACACTAATTTATATGAATAATAAAGTGAAATGAAGACAGCTTTGCAATTCATAGATTTGGAATTTAAGATTAATGGGTCACAGTTCATTTCAAAGTGTAAATACAGCCAGTTTACCTTTAGATATCTCCACCATGTTATCCTTTACTAGTAAAACACATTGACCTCTGGTCCTAAAATAAAAGTGGCTCATATACTGTAGAGCAAGCTGAAAGTTTCCATTTTAGTACAGTAAAACATTCTTTTTTATTCACCATTAAAGAATAGGGCTTCACAGTGATCATACTGTTGACTTAACTTTCCAAAGCAGTGGTCATCAAACTATCATTGATCTAAGGATGTGAAAACAGCGCTTATGAATGATTGTTGTCATCTTATTTTTGTGTCTTTGGGATTCCTGGATTGTGAATTCTGGACTTTGCTTTGCATGCGTATGAGCCATTTTGTTTGTCTGCTGCTAAACTGCACTCTTCTAGGGATTACTTCTTGGCTGAGTGTCTTTTCTTATTGCTACTAGTTTCTCGTCACTTAATCACCATCTGTGATTTGCCATGACACTCAGCAGATGTTGCAGCTATTCTTTTCCTGTCTGCTCTTCTTTCTGTTGGTTTTCACTTGGTTTTGCAATCACTTTGCCGTAACACATGACCACCGGTCACTTTGCTGTCCTTTATGGTGTTTAATAAAGTGTTTAATAAAGTTCAGTGATCGAGAAACTCAATACTTACACTTGAAATTGAATTCTGAGCATGCATACATCATGTCCTGGAAGATTATTAATACAAGGGACTTGTGGGGTCCATGGTTTTATTACAGTGAATGTTTCTAATCATCTGCTACGTGGCAGGCAAGTTTCCGTGTACTAAATTTTTTTTAATTTCAAGAACACATCAGGCTATAGTCAGAATTACAATACTTCTTGCTTGTCTATATGCTTCAGTGTCTTGTCTGCTTATTCTTTGTTGTTCTGCGTCACTTTATCGCTTGCATTCTGTGATGTGTTTGTAAATGGGCTCTGCGATTTGCTTGAAACTAAGCAGATGTCATTGTTCTTCTTTTTCTTTCTGCCTTGTCACTTGGTTTTTAAGCTCTCTTTGCCATAATAAATACATAACCACAGATCACTCTTCCAAGGTTGCCACTACCTAAATGTTTTTGAATTTTCAGAATGCATCAGGTCAGGAGGGTTCCATTTAGATAGTGATCAAAGTTCTAGCTTCAGTAGTTCAAAAGTAATCACATGACAGACAGACATTAGTATTTATATTTATATACTAATTTTGTACCCATCTAAAATGGGTTGAAATCTAAATAATCAGTTTAGACATCAGTGTTAAAGTTTGCAGTGCACCATCTATTAGAATGTATTTTGTAATGCATGTAGTAGTAAAATGCATTGCATTTGTCATTTGCAAACATTTGCCGTAATAAAATAATTTCTACCAATTTTTATGATGTGCCATCTGTTCGAATGACAAATGCAATGCATATATCTCTGTTGTATGCCATTTGGTATAGTAAATAAATGCAGGAATAATGTTTGTTATGCACCATCTGTTGGAATGACAAGTGCAGTGTATTTTATTACTACAAATATATGTGAAGTGCCATCTGTTGGAATGATAGAGACAGAGCAACTGTATGAGAACACATATACACAGGCACACAGACACTTATCCTTTTATTAAAGTGACAAGGGGGGCTCCGTCCCCTGCTCGCTTCGCTCGCCTACCCCCGGTGTTGGGTATCCTGAAATACATTAGTTGAGCTTGTTCGTCTTGGAGCCGTGCCCGCTTTGCTTGCGGCATTTCAGACGCGCGTTGTAGGTGCCTGCGTTCATTGATCTTATCCAGGTGGGCTCGTGTTTGTATCGTTGAGCTGTATTGTGTTTGAATTCGGTGTAAAGCGTTCAGTGGTTTGTACAATCCCAAGCAGCACATTATTCCTAACTTCACTCCGCAGTAGTGCCACTCACAATATGGCGGTGACGCCTGCGCCTTCCGTAGTAGTGCCACTCACAATATGGCGGTGACACCTGCGCTCTCTGCACTATCATTGTGGACCTGTGGGGCCGCCGTAGCCTCTTCCGTTTGAATCTGGGCTGCAGCGCAGAATCCTCTTTTTTGTGTGGCTGTGTCGGTAGTCGTTAGTTATGGGCGCGTTGTTGCTTCATTTCTCATTCATGTCAGTTGAGCTCTTTCGTTTTTGGGCCGTGACTCCTTCGTGTGTGGTGGATACGACTTCGCTTGCGGTGTATGAGACGTGTGCTGTATGCGCCTGCGCAGTACGTCTCATGGTCGCATCGCCGTGTACCTGCGTCCATGCCATCCGGTTTGCCATTCTCGGTTAGTAATATGGATGGATTCCGTTCATATGTGAGTAGATAGCGACTAGCAAATTTCAAAAATGAAGTGGTTATGTTTTTTGCACACATCCCAAAAATGTGTTGTAATCTGGCCCAACATGAGTGGGTGTAGGTGTGTTTGTGCAGATGAGTGTGCCCTGTGATGCAGTGGAGACAGGGCTCATTCCTGCCTTGGGTCTGATGCTGACAGGACAAACATAAAACCAGCAGCCCTTAAACTTAAAGTTCAATGTTTTAACCAATGTATTATACTGCCACAATCATATTTTTCAATCATTCACACTTATTTATTTACCTGACACTTTTACCCAAAGTGACTTACTTATATCATTCATTTCATAGAACAATTCTTTCCATATTTGTACCACTTCAGCACTGGTTAAGGGACTTGGCCATTATGACACAGTAAGTCAGTGACATGGACTGAAGTGAAGCTTTACAATTTACATAAATCTTTAAACACTAGGCCAAGTGAGGCACATAGAGCAGGGAACGACTGTGCCTCATTATAATTGTGGTGATACAAGTAACCACAGAAGCCCTCCAGCACATCAAATACATATCCTGGACAGTCTGATTCCCGTACTACTCACTACAGACCCCAGAGGCAGAGATCCCCACTTCCTTGTCTGTAATTTGAGCTGGAAGCATAAATTGCCAGGCTTCAAATAAATTGTGTATTCTTCAAGACAGAGAAAATGATCTGGAACTTCTACCCAAAATTGCATCTGCATGCATGAACATCAGTAAATGCTTCTACGTGTGTGGGCTGTGCTACTGTGTAGACTAAATAATGCTTACAGATTAAAGCTAATCTTTTATGTGCGTATGTGTGTGTTTGTGCGTAAATATTGGAAAAAAAATGTACTGCCAATAAACTTATGCGTAAAACAGAACTACTGAATGTTTTTTGTCACGAGAGATTAAGATAAGTACATCAAGAATATCTGAGATACAGAAATACAGTGCTGCGATCTTAACTCTTTTATATAAAACCACACACTCAATTATAATTGTTGTGGTTTGTTTAATAAAATGTAAAAACATTGTGCTATCAGTATGCATATTTTTCACTAAAGTATTGGACTGTGTTGGGAAAGGACATTAACAAGTCCTGCTGATCCCAAGTAAGTCATTAATAGTTACGTTTGAAGGCACATTTATTATTACATTAACATTATTTGTACTAAGCTGCTCATTCAGATAAGACAGAGGTGCAACACAGTGCATGGTTTCTTTGAGGTGGGATCAGAAGGTGGGCGGTAGATTGAGCGATAGACAGATAGACAGACAGTAATTTATTTAACTTGGAAGAGAAATACACTTGCTACAGGAACAAAACAGAACATAAAAATATAGTGCAAAACATTAAAAACCCATATAAAAAATGAAATACATGTAAAATCTATTTTAAAAAATACTAGGGGGTTTTGTCCCCTGCTTGCTATGCTCGCCAACCCCCTGGCCTGCGCTACGCCCCCGCCACTTCGCGTCTCTGCCACTCACGTATGTGGATTTCACTTTCACCAAACAACAAATCTTAATTCTCGCGGATACGCCTCTTCATTGGGAAGAAACACTACTTTTCCCTGAAGGGAACACGAATTAGACAATCTATAAGTCTCCGACTTAAAGTTTAAATCCAAACAATATATTCAATCTCTTTTCGCTGTTCCTTTATTTCATGTTTCCGTTTGTTTGCGCTAATGTGATCTTTACTATCATTTTTTTGAGACTTTCGAATTTTAGCACTTTCATTATCTCTGACCTGCTCTGCATGTGTATCGCGCCAACGTTTTTGAATTCTTTACGTCGTTGTCATGTGTCATCTACTCTTTGTCTTTTATTTCCGGCCCCGGCCGTGGTTAAATCTTTTGCCACAAAGTCTCGTCTCGCTGGACTTGGAAGTATCTCTCTGAAAAAGTCACATCTCGTCCCAGGCTAAAAAGTATCACCTCGTCCCTGGATTTTTTTATATAATAGAGAGATATTACTACCCACATGAATATATTTCAAAATATGTGATAAAGTACTTCAAGGGTGAATGTACCACAATATCCATCAGTATACTGAAATGTATTGTAAAATATGTAAATTACTGGCCATGTTATGAATAAATTTAAAATATATTGTAAATTTCTTGCCCCATGTGTACTTTCAGTAGCTTTTCTCTGTATCTTTATGTGTCTGAAGCTTTCTTGCCTGGTGCTTCCGCTCTTGAGCGTGTTCCTGTAAAACCTGCTTCTCAGGCATTGTCATTTTGAGACATCTTACTTGCCTCCTGTCTGGTTTTATACTTTCTGTCTTTAAAGGTGACTGTCAACATGCCTACTATGCCTTTACTCGTCTCTGTGTGTCTCATACTTGTACTTCCTCTTTCAACTGCATCATCTAAGCCAAACTGACCAATCAGATTGCTCTGAAACACTGGACACACACACACACACAAACACGCACACACATACACACAACCCTTAGCATTTTATTATGTAGTAGATATTCTTCAGTGTACTAAAATCTTGTGTTAGTTTCTAACCTGTTTATTCCACACCAGGGTCACCTGGTGGGGGGTTGAAGGTGTGGGGCTTGGGCTGGAGCCTATCCTAGATAGCATTGGGAACAAGGAAGGAACCAACCCTAGCAAGGCCCCAGTCCATTGCAGGATGAACACAGACATACACACACACACACCGCAACCACACACTAGGGCCAGTGTAGTGTCACCAGTTCACCTAACCTGCATGTCTTTGGACTATGGGAGGAAACTAGAGCACCCCCACATGATCAACGGGAGAACATGCAGACTCACTCTACACTAGTAGGACCCAGACTGGTCTCCTTACGGCAATGCAGTAGCGCTATCTCTGCACCACCCCTGAAGTCCTCTGTAGAATATATAAGTTATTGTCATTTTCTTATATTGCAATATATTTTCCAAAATATAAGAATATGTTTCATACATTTTAAAATACTAGGAATAATATACTGTAAGATAAATTTTAGAAAATATTAAACTATATTTTTAAATATACTATAAATGCTACTTAGTATTCAAACACATCTACAGATGCTACTGGATATATCATCAGTGATGTTCCTGGAATCATCGGGTGTTTCTGGTCTTTCAGCCTCATACACCCCAATCTTGATGACTCAGCTGTGACAGATGAAACCCCAGCTTGTGTCCATTGTGCACGCTAGCTACTTAGATTCCAACTCTCAATTCTCTTCAACAGTTCTCTCTGCAGCTTCAGAGGTCTTGCAGATGGCTCTCCTCCTCCCACCTCCTACTAGGCCCAGAAAACTGAAGACCTTGATTAGGGAGTGGGCTACAAAGCCCCTGTAGCAAACTTTCACAGGGAGGTATTTGGCTCTCCATCCCACTTGCTGACATTGCCTGACCAGTCTTGCATATTTGGTGTGCTTCCTCTCAGAAGCCTCTTCCAGATGTTTTTCCCCACAGGACTGTCAGATCCATCATCGCTTGCTTAGTTACCTCAGACAAGATGACTGGGCAAAGTGGCTGGGGAACGTGAGCTGATGTTTGTGGTCCACCAACAACTGCCAATCCCTGGCTGAGGCTAACTTGTCTACAGATGTTTTCCCTGTGATTTTTGGCTGCTTGCTTGCTCTAACAAAAGCAGTTATACTGTGTAATATATTTTGGAATGAATATTTCAGGATACCTGTCATGTTTGTATATTCTAAAACTATATTGACTTAGCATGGAAAATATCATTCAATAGCTGTCTTATAGGTGTTTCTTTTATTGAGACATATTTTAGACCAAAACACAATGTGACAAAACACAAACTATAAACCGATTATTAACCGAGTACAAGCAAGTAATAAGAATGTAGACTGAAGCCTATACATGCTGGCGGAGTGACCTACTTGAACTACTTTCAGTGAGTTACAGACAGCTCAAAATAAATTGGAATGATTGGGACAGCCGAGATTAGCTTTTTCCAAGTAAGAAGATAAGACATTAATGATCTGTGCTGGGTCTGGTCACCTAGTATACTGCATGTCATACGCAATATATTTGAAACTGTCTTTCTTACAATATATTAAGGGAAATGCATGTTTTATATATTTTCATAGTGAGAAGTCAAGCAAAATGACACCTTTTATTGACTAACTAAAAAGATTACACTATGCAAGCTTTCGAGGCAACTCAAGCCCCTTCTTCAGGCAAGATATAATGCAGAAACTGGAGTTCCCTGTGTTTATATAGACACCAGGACAGATACAACATTGGAAAACTTTTAAGTGAGACAACTTAAATGTAAAAAATGAATAGACCTCTTCATATTTTCAGATACATGCTACATTGTTTATTGAAACGTATGTTCACATATGTTATTGACATATTACAATATATTTCATTTTCATAACGGAACAAATTGCAGACTAGGTGCAAGTCCCAGAACTATTCTAGCTGTATAATAATACTGATTACAAAATAATTAAAAGAAATATTGTCACTATGATTACACTAAAGATGGACATGATGTGAGTAAGGCTTATACAGTGTGATGGCATTCTGCATATAAAGAGCACCCCTTAGTACGTGAGCCAGCGACTACAGGTGTTCGATTCAACATACCATTGAGGGCAAAGGCGGCATTGGTCATGATGACGTCTCATTTGCTGTTATGCTCTTTTCTGGGCCACCCTCCAATGAATCTAGTGTTAAGCCTTTAATGCATCTGGCCTTTCTGATCAGTTTATTTAAGCATGTGTTGCTATGGCTGTAGTGAAGAAAGAAAAATCCAAAAGTTGTAAGATTAAATGGACCAGGAAATGAAAAATATTAGAAGCGGAGAGTCAGATAATAATAGTAGAACAGGCAGGGGTCAGAAAAATCTTGAAAAACCAAGTGTCAAAAATCAAAAAAATCTATCCAAAACATCAAACTCAAAAGTACTCAGAGCCATCTTAACGCATGGGCATGCTAGGCAGTTGCCTGGGGGCCCCACGAACATAGGGACCCCATGCTAATCTATGTATGTTGTGACTTGCTGAGTTGTTGTGTAGGTAGGGGCTCCAGTGCACTGCTTTGCCTGGGGGCCTATAATGCTGTTAAGACAGCCCTGCCTGATCAAATATTCTTTTTCCTTCTATTATTGCAAAATATATCTGAGGAAAAAAGGTTGTTCTCTCAGTCCAATACATACTGTAAATGGTATCTTTTATAGGTGGAACATGATGACAGGAATAGTGATTGTAAACAATATGGCCATGACCGTGCAGAAATAGACACAAGAATTAGGCAACCCTCAAACAGTCTATCAGTCTGTAGCATGCAGTGTATTGTTCAACGCTGAGGTCTCCTGGGAAAGCAACTGAGCTGAAAAGATGCACAATGCCTAAAGAAACTTATCAGGAAAGCCTGCTTAATCACAGGATCAAATCTAGATACACTGGAAACTGTTGTGGAAAAGAGGAGGGCAGCAAAATTAAGTGCCAACATGAAAAATCCTCCCCATCCTTTCCAGGTGGCACTCTCTTGGAGCACTTTTAGCCACAGGTCCATTCCTCCTCTGGGGGATCGTTTCTGTCCACTGCTATCAACTAATTCAATGCTTCCTCCTGACATCCCAAATTAAATACTTCCACTCTTTAAGGTCATTTTGTACAATATACATGATTGATTGATTGGCTGTATTATCTGTACTATGAGTCAGTATCCTTGTTTTGTATGTTTCTGCTGCTGTATGCTATATCTATCTAAATTTCCCTTTGGTATTAATAGCATTTATCAAATCTAATAGGAGGAGAAATCATAGGAGGCTTTTGTTTGTTTTCTTCATTCATTTCTGAGTTAAAGCTTTACACAATGCCTTTTTTTTACTTTTTATCCCTGTTTGTTTTGTATATATTTTCTTTCACTTGATTTCATTACATATCTTGGTTTTGGTTTTCTTTTTGTGGCTAATTAAGCAGATTACTAAAGTCTGGGGACTAGTATAAAAAGGTGAGAGAGCCATTATCGTGGAAAGAAAAAAACAAAAGACATATTTCAGGAATGCAAAATATGTTTCATTATGTATGAGCAGGTTTGGAAATTTCCAAATTCTGTATGGAGATAGCAATTGCAGAACTCGCTGGAGGAACAATGATGGCAATGGGGAATTTTTCTTTCTTTGGTAGTGTGTTGCAAGTTATGATGAGGCAGACATAGACAGGCAGTGTGGTGTTGCTGTTAACGTTTTGGACTTCAGACCCTGAGGTTGAGGTTTCAAATCTTGCTACTGACACTGTGTGACCCTGAGCAAGTCACCTGACCTGCCTGTGCTCCAATTGGATAAACCAACAGAAATGCAACCAATTATGTCTTAAATGTTGTAAGTTACCTTGGATAAAGGTGTCAGCCTAATAAATAAATGTAAATGACGAGAGTCTTATTGACCGTGATGGCAGCTCAGTATGACCTTGGTGGTATGTTTTTTGGAGAAGGTGATCTCGTAGTTGGGAGTATCAGAACTGGAGAGGCCCTGATGACATTTTCTACCAAACAACATCCTCTTGAA